>NW_015165853.1:200145-229294 GCF_001447785.1 Gekko japonicus | reverse complement strand
GGAATAGTGAAATTCAGATCTGTAAATTGCCATGGGCTATCTGCATTACAACTTGGAGTTTTTTTTCTGGAAAATGACACAGGTCAATTTTAAGTATTTCGGCTCTAAGATAAGTTTACCATACTTCAGTACTTATTAACATAGAATATTAAGCCTTGGAGGAAGAACTGAGAAGAAGGAACATATGTTTCAAGGAAGTGGGATTTAGCAGCACTGCTGCAGACTGCAGATTAATGTTCAGCTTGGGAGGTGGAAGCCAGAGTGGCAGTGTATTAAATTGCTTAAGATATGCGGCATGGATCAAAAGGTAGTGAAGATGTTTTAGAAGGTTGATTGGGGTTAACCTAAGGGATGGTATATTCTAGTTACCTGTATTGGACAGTAAAGATGTGAGGCAGTTAGTTACATCTGAATAGAACTGACTCTGACATGGATGAGAGAAGTGGCAGTTCATTCACAGGCTCTGCACAGGCATGACTTTGTCCTTTTGACTGGATCCTTAGCCAGCCTGCCCTCTCATTCTGTGCACCTTATCTTATGAGCAGCAAGGGAGCATTGCTCCTTCTCCCAACTCACACAGCATGGAGGCACAGCCAGCCACCTTGAAGGTACCAAAGCTTCCTTCACTGGTTGATGTACACAGGACAAGAGAGCTACCAGCCTCAGATATGCCTTGTCCAATACAAATGTTAAAGTGGCCTGAAAAATTCCTAGGACCTCAACAGCATAGAGGGAAAGTTTTTCTTTCCTTACATTGTCTTATTCCTTTCCCTGTGTAACTCCAGTCTCAACATTGGGTAATGGGTAGGTTTAAATTTGCATACATTGTACATTCATGCACAGTGAATTTAACAGATTAAATAACTACTTTGAATACGTTTATATAAATTAGCTAGGGCAGCAAGTTTTAATTGATTAATTGGTGCAATTAATTGTTTAAACTTTTAACTGCCCATTAAAATCATGCTAGTTCACTTGCTTTGTGAATGAGAAATATTTTCGTGCTCCTAAAAAGTTTCATTGCTTGATTACACTAATGTGAAGCCCCAAGGAAATGTGTGTGCGTGTGATAAGCTAAGAAGCTCTTCTGAACAAATTCTGTCCATCTTGGCAAAATAAGCGAAATAATAAGAGTCTACCCAAATAGTTGAGGCATCTCATAGGAGAGTTGTGTGTTGCACAGGATCCCCCTGGTGACCGAAAGGGCCATCAAGTTGCAGCCAACTTATAGCGACCATGTAGGATTCACAAGGCAAGAGACAAAGAGGGGTGGTTTGCCATTGCCTGCCTCTACGAAGCAGCCTTGAATTTCCTGGTGGTCTCCTTTCCAAGTAATATCCAGGGCCAACCCTGCTTAGCTTCCACAGTCTAATGAAATCAAGCTGCCTGGGCCATCCAGGCCAGGGTCTCAGGACCCCTCTAGTACAGGGGTGGCCAAAGTGGCTCGGGAGCCACATGCGGCTCCTTCACACGTATTGTGCTGCTCCTGATAGGGCAGCTGGGAAAGCAAAGGGGAGGCATGCCTCCCCGATTGGTCTTCCCTTCCCCTGGATAGGCTTGAGGTGGTGGGGAGCAGAGAAAGAAAACAACTGTAACTTTAAATGTGTTCTAAAAGCTTCCACAAAACCCTTGCCCCCCCCCCCCCCCCGGCCAGCTTGGAGAAGGCATTTTTCTCTTTAAATCCCTTCACCAAGCTAGCTGGCGTGGGGGCAGAGGGGGCTTGGAAGACACATCTATAGCTTTCTTTCTATCTCCCCCCCCATTTGCTTTCTTTCCACCTTTCTTTCTTTCCACCTTTCTTTCTTTCTCTCACTCCTTCTCCCCTCCCTCCCCATCTAAAGGTAAATGTGTTCTCCAAGCACCGCCACACCAGCTGGCTGGCTTGGCTCAGAGAAGGCATTTGTCTTTTAAAATCCCTTCTCAAAGCCAAGCTGGTGTAGCAGCGGGGGCGGGGGGCTTGGAGAACACATTTAAAGTTAAAGGCGCTCTCCAAGCCCCTACCCTGTGGCCCTGTCCACCAGCTTGGAGAAGACATTTGTCTCTTTAAATTCCTTCTCCAAGCCAAGCCAGCTGGAGTGGGGGCATGGGTGTGTGTGTTGGAGAACACATTTAAAGTTGTTTTCTTTCCACCTCTTTCTTCCTACCTCCCTCCCCCTTCCTGCCCTCCTCATTTATTTGCTTTCTTTCCACCTCTCTCTTTCTCTCTTTCCCCCTCCCTCCCCCATCTATTTGCTTTCTTTCTTTCTTTCTCTCTCTCTTTCTTTCCACCTCTTTCATTCTCTCTCTCTCTCTCTCTCTCTCTCTCTCTCTCAGACAAATAAATATCATTAGCAAACAAAACAATAAATATCATTGGACAAATAAGTATCATAATCAGTACCTGTTTTTACCCCTTTTGTTTTTACTTTTCACAGTCTCATTTAATGTTAATAAAAGCAAATTTGCATCTGTTTCAATAAAAATCTTAGACATCTGACATTTATTCTATGTGGCTCTTATGTTAAGCATGTTTGGCCACCCCTGCTCTAGTAAGTTTAAAAAATCCTTCCTTATTAATAAAAGCGATTTGGGGTGGCCACATAAAATGCGCTCCCTCAGCCATTGGCCTGTCAGCGCCTCGGTCCCGCCCACAGACCCACCAGCCAGCCTCTTGCCCACAGTCTGTGAAGAGCTGCCGGCGGGGATGGATGCTTCCCAGGGAGACCAACTGGCCTTGAGGACGGAGGAGACAGCTGTGCCACGCTCCCCTGGGCCGCATGGCCTGCCCCAGGTAGTCCACAGGACCTCCTTCTGGGGAGACAAGCAGGAGAAGTCTCCCAGAGTTCCCTCCTGCCCCTTCTTGGCCCGCTCGCAAGGGCCCGGGAGGGAGTGGGGGGCGTTTCAAAGCCTCCCTTCTCCTGCCCACCCACCAAGACGGACGAGCAGGAGAAGGCTCCCAGAGTCCCCTCCCACCCCTTCCTGGCCCGCTCACTGAGGCATGCGAGCCAGGAAGGGCCTGGGAGGGAGCAGGGGGGCTGGGGGCAGCACAGGGCCTTTCAAACCCTTCCCTTCCTTCTCCTACCCGCACGCCTAGATGGACGAGCAGGAGAAGGCTCCCAGAGCCCCCTCCTGCCCCTTCCTGGCCCGCTCGCCAGGACAGGTGAGGCGGGGGGGCTTTCAAGCCCTCCCCGTTCTCCTGCCCGCCCGCTGAGGCGCGTCACCAGGACCCCGCACTCGCCCAGGCCCTCTTTCTAGACTTCTTTGCATTCATTTCCACAACGGGGCTTTCTCCTAGTTAACTATAAAAGGCACTCAACAGGATGAAACACATCCTCATCACTGGAGATTGGGCAAGCACTTTCATAGCACACTGGCTCTGAATCTGTGCTGGAGGAAGCAGTCAAGGTTTTACCGGCTCCTGGTGGGGATGGGGTTGAGGGAGGGCAAATTGCCCAGAGTTATTCAGAAAAAGCTTTGTTGATAGTGGCTTGTGAGGTGTGCTCGGGAGAGGGAAGGAACTTGATGAACAGGGGAGTGGGAGGCTGTTCGAGTGTTGGAAGGAGCACGTTGCTATGGAAGAAGGAAGCAAATGGAGCAGCACTGGATGACTTCCTGCACAGCATTTGCCTTGACATCTCTATAAAAAAACCTTTGCCTGAAACAAAACAAAACCTCTGTGCTCTGCTGATTGAATTGTTAAGCTAGAGATGGGTATTTAAAAAAAAAAATTCTGCCAGTGAACATGCAAACTAATTACTGTGCTGTATTCCATTACTTGATTTCATCTTCCATTAAGAGTTTTAGTGTCATTTGTGGCAAGTGCCCTGGAATGAGTAATGACTGAGAGAGAGAGAGTTGGAGGAAATACAACAAAAAAGGTCTTTTCAGTTGGAAGGTAAAAATTGGTGTAACAGACCACAATTAATGAAGCAGCTAAAATTCTAGGAATATGGGATAGTAATAACAGTTTCCAAATGCCAGCCAAATGTCACTGATATTAGACCACAAGACTCCATAACTGGTGCTCTTTATAAGACTCCTGTTGGAGTTTAGCACTGGCCGTCTGTTAAACTGAGCTGTAGAAATTTACCATCATGGACCTCAGCTTCAAACACAAACAAACCTCTGCCCAGGCATTCCTAGAACAATCTGGTAGGATCCTTATTTTGCAGCTGTAGTTAAAATATTTCCATTTTTAATAAATTATTGTATATACAATACATATATAAATAACTTTTAAAAGGTAGGCTTTTGTGTTTGTCAATGTTACTAAACATTCTTATGCTTAAAACAATCCCTTTCACTCTTGTTGTGGCCTGGCTCTCACCTTTTCTCCTCTCTTTCCGTTATTTCTTCTTTCTTTCATTTTGCAATATAATTTGGGATGGATCCCTTCGGGAATATCCAAAAATGGGGGGAGAGCAGGTTTTTTTCCCCCTATTCCTACCCCCTACATTAGAGCTTTCTCTTCCCTCAGGTTGTTTCTGGGGGGGCCTTCCCCCAAGAGCAGTATTTAGAGGGAACTTTTGGGGCAGCAGCAGGAGGGAGCAGGTGAGAAAGTCATGGTCTACAGACAATAATCCCATCCACACATCAAGATCCTGCAAGGGATTCAACCTGTCATTTTTACATGTAGCACTTTAGAATGCGTGCTGAATTTGAAAAGGAGGAGGAGATTGGATTTATACTCCACCTTCACTCCGAGTCTCAGAGTGGCTTACAATCTCCTTTCCTTTCCCTTCCCCACAACAGACACCCTGTGAGATAGATGGGGCTGAGAGAGCTCTGAGAGAACTGCTCTTGAGAGAACAGCTCTGAGAGAACTGTGACTGACCCAAGGTCACCCAGCTGGCTGCATGTGGAGGAGTGGGGAATCAAACCCAGTTCTCCAGATTAGAGTCCACCAATTACTG
Organism: Gekko japonicus; assembly: GCF_001447785.1. Taxonomy (NCBI): domain Eukaryota; kingdom Metazoa; phylum Chordata; class Lepidosauria; order Squamata; family Gekkonidae; genus Gekko; species Gekko japonicus. Next base: position 224,402 of record NW_015165853.1, on the reverse strand, counting down.
GTTTTTACTGTTTTTATATAATTTTATGCATGGGCACTTGTTGCTCTTTGGAAGCTACCCTGAGCCCACTTGCGGGGAGGGTGGGATATAAATGCTAAAATAAATAAATAAAATAAAAATTCTTAACCACTATACCAAACAAGTTTTTTGAATGAAGCATTTGGTGGGTGGGGTAATAAGGCCAACTCTGGTGGCCATTTGCCAAATTACCACATTGTGAAATAATCATTTGTTAAGCTAGTCCACTGTATAACCCTACCACATGACAGAGAGAATCTTACCACTCCCTTGTCTCCCTCAATTTCACATGTGGTACAGAAGTATGGTGTCACACCATGTAGCAGAATAGATTTAGGCCTGGTTCACAGCTGCAAGTTGGGAAAGAGGTAGTAGGATGCTGAGTGGGTAGAATGAACCCCACCATTTCAGACTACGTGATATATTTCAGCTCTGAATGTTCCATTGCACAAAAAACCCTCCATGCAAATACAAAACTAGCACAGCAGGGAGAAATGTTCTACTTCCCTCTCTTTTCATGCTGTGCTGGTTTTCTGCTTGCAGGGATATTCTGAAGTGGTACAGTCCATTCAACTACCTCATTCCCCTGCATCTATCAACCAGGACTGATACAGATGGCCTGGCCAGCTTACAAAGTGGTCTCGTGGACACATGATAAGGTACCACTTGTTAAATGCTTGTTTGTATTCATTCTCAGTGTATTTTTAACATGTAAATTGTGACTCTAAGAGGAATGAGTGAGGAACCTACTTTGTTTTTCATTTACTCTGTACATTCAGTCAACTAACAATAACTGCTTGACCAAGGCTGTCCACAGCAACAGCCCCCCTCATGCACACATTTTGAGTGAGAGAGAAAAAGAAAGGAGAAAAGAAATTCACCAGTCCTTAATGGAATAAAACATTTCTCTAACAATCCATAATCACTTAACTGGAAAAAATAGTAAGTGCTCTCTTGCTACAGGAGAGTACTTGCAATTACTTTGAGTCAAGTAAAGGGTTAAAATAATTGCTTATTAATTCCTAGAGAAGCTTCTAGCTATTGCTGAAGCCCTGAAAGAAGGAGACCATGAGGGTGGGCTGGAAAACCCCAGAAGTGATATCATACCTCTCTAGGACTCAGGGTGAGACATTCCCCCAGACATGGCATCACACCATCAGCCTAGAATCTGGGGACAAGAGGAGAAGAAGAAGAGAAGAAGAGATTGGATTTATACCCCGCCCTTCACTACCCAAAGGTGTCTCAGAGCGGCTTACAAACTCCTTTCCCTTCCCCTCCCCACAACAGACACCCTGTGAGGTAGGTGGGGCTGAGAGAGCTCTGACAGAAACTCCTCTTTTTCAAGAATAGCTCTTATCAGAACTACGGCTTGCCCAAGCTCATCCAGCCAGGTGCAAGTGGAGAAGTGGGAAATCAAACCCAGTTCTCCCAGATTAGAGTCCGTACACTTAACCACCAGGGGTGTAGACTTTCCAATTTCCTGGCCGGGGGGGGGGGCTGGGCTGGGTCAGAGGCATTGCTATGCTAGGTCCTTAAAAGAACTGAGGCCCAGTGACATCACAGGGAGGAGCCAGTGACATCACAGGCCATTGTCACTATCTATGGAGGCAGAGCCATGTGGGATTTAGGAAGAAGAAGAGATTGGATTTATACCCTGCCCTTCACTACCTAAAAGTGTCTCAGAGCGGCTTACAAATTCCTTTCCCTTCCCCTCCCCACAACAGACACCCTGTGAGGAAGGTGGGGCTGAGAGAGCTCTTGACAGAAACTGCTCTTTTTCAAGAACAGCTCTTATCAGAACTATGGCTTGCCCAAGGTGCAACTGGAGGAGTGGATGGAGGGGTAGCAAGGCCCGGGGAGGGCTCAGTACCTTCGGGAGGGCACGAGCTCCTCAGCCCCCCGGAAGATTATGCCTATGTTAACCACTACACCAAACTGGGGGGGGGGGATTTCTTGCCCACACTGCATGGGACTGGCAACCCTTCCTGAGACGACAGAGAAAACATGAGACAGAGGGACTTCTCCTCCCTCCATGGAACAACTCAGCCCCAAGGAATTTTGTACCCGTAATCCCATTCTTCTCTGCAGCACTGGCTTCACAATCTGGAGGAGCAAATTAATGCAGTTGCTAAAAAGGCTTTCTAAAGATGGCCCCTTACCTTGATACTCCTGATCTGGCCGCCTGGATCCACACCACAATAACATCAAGACTAGTCTACTGGAATGCACTTTACAACCGTCTCCCCTCAAAATCAATTTGGTAATTCTAGCTGGTGCAGAGTGCAGGGGTGGAAAATGGTCAGTAAAATCAGTAAAAGTCAGTTTTTTCATCTTGGTCAGTAATTTGTCAGTTTTTTTTTTAATGGTCAGTAAAGTCGGTATTTCTTTGATTTTTGTGAATGTAGTTTGTGTTTTCCCATTTTCATTACTGCATTTTTGGGGAAACATGATGACTTCCAGTGAGAAGACAGATTGTTTTCAGTTTAGTTATGAAGTACTTGGACTTTGTTCCTAAGAGTAAAAGTGGTTTGGTGAAATCTTCCACAAAGTATAGAAACATAATTAACCTCTTAAAACATGAGACAATGAAAGTAGAGGTGATGGATATTGTGGGATTCAACATGGCACAGCTCATGCTAGAAGGAGTTGAGAAAGCAATGAAAGAAGAGGACAAGGGGGAAAATGCTTGTGGATGTAGTGCAGAAAACTTGAGAAATGAAAGAGTTCATTAATAACTTTATTCATTTATTTATTCAATTTATACCCCACCCTCCCTGCTGGAGCGGGCTCAGGGCAGCTTACAAAGAGATTAAGCATATAGGTAACAAATTATATACAATCTTAAAACAAATAAAAGCTCTGTATTATCATAAAATGCTAGTAAGTGATCAGGTACTTATAACAATGCTTACAGAAGGCAGAACCAATACTAGTGTTGTAATCAGATGATCTATATTGGCTCGTCTTGGTCTCTATATTTAGGCTGGAGGGCCCTGATCTCTTCTGGGAGCTCATTCCACCAGTACGGAGCAACCACTGAGAAGGCCCTGGCACTGGTTGTGGCCACCCTGGCATCTTTAGGACCTGGGAGGCCAATCAGTTTTGTGACCCTGAGTGCAGTGCTCTCTGGGGAACGTGTGGGGAAAGGCGTTCCCTCAGGTATGTGGGCCCCTGACGATAAAGGGCTTTAAAGGTAAGTACCAATACCTTGAAGCGAATTCGGTATGTTATCGACAGCCAGTGCAGTGCTTTCAGCACAGGCTGGATGCGCTCCCGTATAGGGAGGCCCATCAGAAACCTGGTTGCAGCATTTTGCACTAGCTGTAGCTTCTGGATTTGGGTCAAGGGCAGCCCCATGCAGAGAGCATTACAGTAGTCCAATCTTGAGGTGACCATTGCATGGATCACTTTCACCAAGTCGTTGCATTCAAGGAAGGGAACCAACTGCCTAATCAGCTGGAGGTGGTAAAAGGCTGATTTTGCAGTGGCTGCTACCTGGGCCTCCACTGTTAGTGAGGCATCCAGGAGCGCTCCCAAGCTCCTAACCTCTTGCGCTGGCACCAATGGCACCCCATCAAAGGTCAGAAATAGGATCCCTACCCTCGGGCCGCCCCGGCTCAGGCACAGGACCTCCGTCTTCTTGGATTCAATTTCAGTTGGCTCAATCTGAGCCAACCAGCCACAGCTTGCAGTGCCCGGTCCAGATCTTCCGGTGTAGAGTCAAACTGGCCACCCAACAACTGATAGAGCTGGGTCTCATCTGCATACTGGTGACATCACAGCACCGCCTCTTGGGGCACTCCACAAATCAGTGGGGGTGCCTTTGGGATAGCTGCTCCCCTAGCGCCACCCTTTGTCCCCAACCCTGAAGGAAGGAAGCCAGCTATTGCAAGGCAGGTCCCTGGACTCCAGTGTCAGCGAGGTGGTGGATCAGTAACTGATGGTCGACTATGTCGAATGCCACCAACATGTCCAACAGCAACATCACTGCCAATCCGTCTCAATCCAGGTGCCTCCGGAGGTCATCCATGAGGGCGACCATAACCTGGGCAGAAACCAGACTGGAAAGGATCTAGAATGGAAGTGTCATCCAAAAAGCTCTGTAGTTGAATTGCCATGGTCCTCTCAATTATTCTGCCCAAACAGAGCAGATTAGAGACCAGCCGGTAATTAGCAAATTTGACCAGATCCAGATATGTCCTTTTCAGGAGGTGACGAACCACAGCTTCCTTGAGTGCCCTAGGGAACTGTCCCTCTGAGAGGGACTTGTTGATAATCTCCCTTAGGGCATCTCGAAACCCATCACGTTCTGCTTTAATTAGCCATGATGGGCGCGGGTCAAGGTAGCACGTGGTAGGGCATACAATTAAGTGCAGTTTGTCAACTTCCTCCAGGCTGAGCGGACTGAAATAATCTATAACCTGACTAGAAGATTTGCATGGAGCCTCGAGTTCACTAACTGTCTTAACTGTGGCAGGGAGGTCACGGCAGAGCGACAGGACTTTATCTGCAAAGTAGCTCGCAAAGGCCTCATAGCCAGTGTCCATTTCCCTAACATTTGGTCTGCCTTGTGGCAGAACAGTCATAGACTGAATTATTCTAGATAATTGGGCTGGGCATGAGCTTGCAGACACAATTGTGGCCACATAATACTCTCAGTGGCTTTGACTGCCATCTCATAGGATCTCATAAACGTCCTATAAGATGTTGTTGTGGCTTCATCGCAGGCGCACCGCTATTGCTGCTCTAGCCATCTTAGCCTTCGCTTTATCAGCCGCAACTCCTGGTTTAACCAAGGAGCCAGCCTAGAGTGACGGTGCAGAGGACGTTGGGGAGCGATCTCATCAATGGTTGCTGAGACTCAGCTGTGCCAATCCTCCACAAGCTCATCTAATGAGCCGCCAGGGGGCATTGGATCCTGGAGGGCCATTTGAAGCCATATAGGGTCCATTTGGCTCCACAGGCGAGCTGAAATCTGCTCACCACCCAAACAGGGCTGGGGTGAAACATTCATATGGGCCTTCAGGGCATGATGGTGTAACCATGGCACTGCTGAGGCAGTGATCCGGTCCACTGTGACCCCTGCCGCGAAGATCAGATTAAGCGTGTGTCTGGCCCAGTGAGTGGGAGTCGTTACATATTGGGAGAGTCTCAGCACCACCACGGATGACACTAGGTCTATCGCCTGAGTGGAGGCCACATTATCCGCATGGACATTGAAATCATGCAGGACAATCAGTCTAGGGTGTTCCAGTGCCCAGCCCGACACAGGGATAGCAGGCTGCTGGCCGGTTCTTTTTTCATCAAAAAACCAAAGATAAAGTAAAAGCAAAGACAAGTCTTACCTTACAGTAATTATGTTTTGTTGTTGTAATTATTACTTTATGTTTGGTTTTTAATAGATTTTTGCTGTTTTATTATCTGCAGTATGTGATTATTTTTAAAAGGGAATCTTTTTTTGCCTTAAATTTTGTACAATAATGAAAATATTGTCCTCTGTTCATGAAAAAAATCAATAAAAAGGTGTGCAATCCTTTTATCTGGGTCACATCTAACTATGGGGCTTGCTATGGGGACGGTGGAGACCAGATAATAATCATTTTTAATGAAGTCCTAGTTTTACATTTAAAACGCTAGCTTATCAGTAGGCTGACATTAAACTGTTCAGTAATTTGTCAGTATTTGGTCAGGGTTTTTTGGAATTTTGGTCAGTAAAATCAGTATTTTTGACCCTCTGACTAGTTTCCGCCCCTGAGAGTGCCACAGCTCGGCTATTATCGGGAGCTAGATGGAGCACGTATATTTCTCCCATCCTGCAGGCACTTCACTGCCTGCCCATCAGTTACCAGGCTCAATCTAAGGTGCATTAGCTGTCACAGACAAAGCCCTTCATAGCCTTGGACCCTCATATCTGCGAGGCCACCTCTCCCCCATGCTCCACCACAACAGCTTCACTCACCCAAGCAGGGTCTTCTGCAGGTGCCAACCACTGTTCCCTCTAAGCTGAGTTAGTGTGAGCTAGTTCACAGTTTTTTTAGCCTCCGGCTCACCCATTTTCGTCTCAGCTCAGGAAGGAGGGCTCCAGAGCAAACTAACTTATGCAGTAGCCAGATTGCTCGCTCACAACTTTAATGCCAGTAGCTCACCAAGTAGCATTTTTGCTCACAAGACTCCACAGCTTAGAAGGAACATTGGCTGCCAACCTGCAAATGGGGCCTGTACCCATGCCTTTTCTATTGTGGCCTCAGCACTGTGCAATAGCCTAAGGAGGTCAGGAAGGCTCCCACTCTCATGTCTTTCGGCAAACCATGCCAAACTGAATTATTCGGGAGGGCTTTCCCACGCAGGCAATAGACTTGCACTGTACTAAATTATTCACAGAGTTACTTAGAACAGTTATTAGGGACTGTGGTCTATACTATTGTGTATAGCTTGTTGAAACTAGGATCCCACTATTGAATTTTGCATCATTTAATGTGTCATGTTAATACGTGCGCTTTTCTCTGGTTTTGTTTAGACTTCTGGTTGGCTCTACAACCCTAATCCTATTGCATTGTTCATTGAATGCCTTATCCATCAATTATATTGACTCACTCAGTGTAATCCACTTTGAGTCCGAGTGAGAAAGGAGGATGATAAATAATATAAATAAATAAATCTGATTGTTTGCAACCTCAAATTGATTTGAGGTAAATCTCACTTTGGCCCTCTAAACTGCAGGTCTGGGTCCAGCTATGTTAGGCATGCCCTGGGAGATGCAGGGTTTTCTTTTTCAGTCAACAGATCCCCACCCTGTATCACAACCTGATTCAGGGCCACTGTTTCAATCCAACACCTTGTTCTTTGTGCACAAAACCATCTTTTTTATGCTAGACTGTAAAGATTCTGTGTCCTCAATGACTGTGTTCTAGTCTGTCTCTCCTTTTTATTTATGACTGTAGTTGTACATTTTTTCCACATTCATTTTGCAATTTTGCAATCTCAGTAACATGATGAATATCATCACTGAGCCAGGGTCTTAGTGTAATGTTGTTCTTGTCACATTGCCGCTTTAGAAGAAAAATTAGATTTCATATATAGATTTCATTATACAACTAGAGGTATATGATATCCAAGCTTATATGGGCACTATGCAATTCTGTGTCATGTACATTTACATTTCATAATATATATTTGTATTTCTACTTGCTTGAATAGAAGGGGGGGAAGTTAGTGCCTTCCATTAAAAGATTTATGTCTCATACCCAAGGATTACATGTGCATTTTACAGGAGACCTAATAAAACTGAGAAAGGCCAGCATTTCTGGTTGCAGCCAAATGAAAAGTCACGTTTTGCTTGATTCTTCAAGTAAACATCTTCTGTAATTAGTTTTTCCAAGCCTGGAAAAAAAATCTCAGATTCCTAAGCATCAGTGTCACATTTTTAGCTCCTAACCAGTCCCAGAACGGAAAAGAAAATATTTTCTGAAATGCAATGTTGTACAATGCAGGTATGGTCTACCTGTCTAACATGTTGTTGAAAGATATGGTCTGTCTATCGTATTTCCTCCAAGGAGCAGAGTAACTGGTTCTTACCCTTTTCCATTTTATCTTCAGAACAACCCTGTGAGGTAGGCTAGACTGACAGAGGATGACTTATTCAAGATAACCAACTGAGGGCCATGGCTGAGGAAGGATTTGAACACAGGTCTCCTCAGTCCTATTCCGATATCCTAACCACTACACTGTAGAAATGTATTCTTCCAGTCGTAGTAAATAATTGTCAATGTAGAGTTACAATCTAGCAAAGAAGTAACCTGAGAGAGTTGACCAAACTGTAATCAATAATAGCGCCATGAAAGCAAATCACATTTTTAATAGAATTTTTTATTGCTTTTCACTATAAACTACAAATCTACACACTACAAATGGACATTGCTGATAAAGAGCTTCTGAAAAACAACAATTACTACAATTGAGAATGGAAAGATCCCTTTATGTTTTAAGATTACAAGGGGTACCAGAAAAAAAAAGATGAACATTTAAGATAAATCCTAAGCAAAGCATTGGCCCCCTTGATCAACAGCAAACCTGAAATATTGCAAGCGGACATAGACATGATTTATAGAACTTCTTCAGAGTTTGTGGAAAAACTAATTTTCCAGGGGAAATATTTGTTAAATTTGCAAAAAGATCAACAAGAGACTCGATACTTAAAGCTTCTACTGCCACAACATTAAAAATCCAAGAGGAAGAAATAAAAATACTGAAAAATGTTCCATTTCAAATACATAAGAAGAGGAAGCAATACAGAAATATTACAACTTTCCTTCAAAAGAACAATGTCCAATACCGATGGATTTTACCAGAAGGTCTACTACTCAACTACAAGGAGAAGAAGGAAAAGATTGACTCTCTGTCTAAAGCAGAAGCATTCCTGAAGCAGCATCAACCTCTAATAAAAAAGAAAAGAAGCAGAGGAAAAGAAAGTGACAGAAGAAAACAGCGATCATCAGGTGTCTGCCACTGACAGCTCCTCATCTACTTCAGTGTCGCTGGGTGAAATCTTTGACTCTGACTTTGATTCTGATTTGGGAGCTACTGCACCCAGATCTTATAAGGTTAAAATCCCCTGGCTGAAGAAGAAGAAGAAGTGCAAAGACAAGAAGACATCCAAATGAAGATCTGAGATTTTTCTGTGTCAGAATTTAAAGAATTGATATTATTGCCCATATGCGATACTAAAATTAAGAAATTTTTGTTCTTTCTATTTGAATACTTATTACTTAGAAAGTAAATGGTATATTGTAAACCTGAACATGTGTAGGGAAACATCCAAAGCGTAAGATAGATAATTACTGTACCTTGCAAGCAAATCACATTTTTAATTAGGGTTGCCAGCTGCTTGGAGAAAAAAATATGCTTTCAGTTTAACAGAGGCTTTGATGCCATGTTGCACTTTCTTTAAAGGGACAGGGCATTTTTTTCCCCAGGCCTATCAGTGATCCTATTTTCTATTCACTTACAAAATAAATTATTTGTAGGAAATTAGAATGAGATCATTAGTGCTTATTGGGGGTGGGATGTTTCTTGATCAGTATAACGTAACTGAAAAGTCAAGATTCTCCCAGGATAAAAATAAAGCCTCTTTTTTCATTGTAATGAATTTGCTAAGGCCTCATACAGTCAGCTCACCTTGTCAACAAGAATATTTTATATATATGAAAGGCAAAATCCTGTTCTCACAAAAAGCACATTTTTATGGGATCTTGTGAATCTGACAGATGCTAATGCCTTCGTATGAGTGATACCAAGGTTTCTTAACAAACTAAGCAGCCAGTGGCTTCTAAATGATTGTGTCTAGTGTGTGTAGCTGGTGGCTTCACAAACCCAAACATTTCCTAGAAGATAAAAAAGAACATTCAGGAGTGACTTGGTCTTTTAACTTAGAGGGAAAGGTCTCACTGCCGTGGAGGGCCACTGGCAGCAAGGAACAAGCCAATGCAAGCTCCAACAGATATGGTCATTATTCTTTAGGTAAAGTGTGAGTGAATGTTCTAAGAGAGCCAGCATGGTAAAGTGGTTAAGAGCAGTGGACTCTAATCTGGAGAACCGGGTTTGATTCCCCACTCCTCCACATGAAGCCTGCTGGGTGACCTTGGGACAGTCACAGTTCTCAAAGAACTCTCTCAGCCTCACCTATCTCACAAAGTGACTATTGTGGGGAGAAGAAGGGAAGGCAATTGTAAGCTGCTTTGAGATTCTTCAGGGTAGAGGAAAACAAGGTATAAAACCCAACTCTTCTTCTTCTTAAGACAGAGCTGAAATTAAAATTTGAAAATCAGACAGATGATGACCACAGATTGTCAAGAGAACAGATGAAAATCCAGACATTCATATTGAGGAGCCTATGCATTACCCTACTTCCTGACTTACCTCAAGAGCTCTTTAGACAAGAACTAGGGATAGAAATAATAGAAATAATTTAAATAAATTAATTAAATGAAATCCTTCCCTGTATGCCCCTCCAGGCTAGTAGTACACTCTACTGAGCAGATGTCCTGACAATGTAGGAAGGAGGAACTTTGGCCCAGGGGCCAAGAAGAACTACCCAACACTAGGAGTGTCCATTTGGATATACCCGAGTCAAAAATATACCCGAAAAATACCTTATCTGTATTTTTCGGATATATTTTGGTATCTCAAATGTATTCGGGTTTTCTTGGACAAACCAGGGGGGAAATCCTGAGAAAATCCCAGATATATTCGGGAATTACCAGTAGATCCAAAAACAGCAAGAGGCAGGAGCAGATTGCTCCCACCTCTTAGCTGTTTGCTGGGCTTCTGCTGTCCCTTTAAACTTTAAAGAGGCTGTAGAAGACAGTCTTACCCAACACCGTGCACACCCCTACCCAATACTGTGGAATTAACATTCTGAGTAGACACAAAGTAATATTTAGCATTTAGATAGTTTTTCCCAAGTTCTTGCAGAGCTTCAAGTACATTATTTGAATAATCCTCATTGGTTTAAATTGCTGTGTGGGGAAGTAGCAGCTTTATGTCACTTTGTTGCAAATTTGCTCTAACTGGAAACTTGTGTGAAATTATTTCTATGTCCAATAAAATCTCAAGTGACCATCATATTAATCGTACTCAGTTTGAAAAACCATAAGAAATAACAGCAGCCATGCTGAATCAGGCTGATGATCAATTTCATCCACCATCTTGTTTCACAAAATGGCCTACTAGATGCCACTAGAAGGCATAAAAACAAGGCATAGAGGGCAGAGTCTCTCACCAATATTAAACCCCAGTGCTGGTATTGAGAGGATATCTTCCCCGAAGATGGAGGTTCCATTTAGTTTTTGTGGCTAGTAACCAGTTTCATCTTTACAACTCTGCAAAGTAGACTAGGCAGAGAGAAAGTGACTAGTCCAAGATTACCCATTCGGGGATTTGAAATGGGGTCTCTCAGGTCCTAGTCCAACACTCTAACCACTACACTGTCACATAGTCTTCAGTATGTTTATCTAGTCCAGTCTAAGTAATTCTACCATTTTCCTAGGAGAAGTTAGGTTCATGATTAGGTTCATGGTCTGTATATTCTTGGATCTTCCCCTTTCCGAAAACTGGAGCTGCATTGCCTTGGCCTCCCATTTTTATATGACATATTTCAGTCAAAAACTCAATAATTTTGGCATCTCTGTTTGTTACAACTGTCTAGGTAATGCCATCTGTTCCAGTCAGCTTGATCTTTTTTAAAAAGTATATTAATTCGTTGACATCATTTTTCATGTATATCCTCTGGAAACTGATTGACTGATTGATCCAGTGGAGAAAGCGATTTACAGTGCAATCCTAAATAGACTTTACACATTTCTAACTCCATTGAATGGGTTTAGAATGGTGTGGCTTGGCTGTTAGATTTGGATATTCCTCACACATCTTATATAGTTAAGACTAAATCAGATAATTAGCTTCAGATATTTTGTCTTCTTTCAGCACCCCTTTTATATCTTTGTAATCTAATTGTTGTACTGTATCTCTGATTTTCTCTGATTATTTAACATATTTTTATTATTTGTTTTTATATCTTTAACAGTGTGCCCAACAAAAATGGAATGCTTGACAGGTCAATAGTTCACCCATTTAAAAAAAAACATTCATACAGATAATACAATTCTCACTTTTTAGAATTAGACTGTTTTTAAAGCTCTGCTTCTCCTTCGGCAGGGGAAGTCATCCACATTGGTTAGGCCACACTCCTCTCTCTCCGGGCAGGACTATGCAAATTTTTATATGCCTTCCATGACCTACAGGGGGTGTTATTCCAGTGTGAGTAGCCCCGCCACTCCAGCAGGTCATACGAGCTTCACTCCTATTCCACAGCCATATACAAAAATTAATATCTATTATGGAGGATTCCTCTTCCAAGAAAAACTCAGGGAGTGGGGTCCGGATAGAACAAGGAGCACCATAATGAATGGGCTCATTAAAGCGGGCCACGAGGGGTTTCGAGGTGCCGTAAGGGAGATTATCAACAAGTCCCTCTTGGAGGGACAGTTCCCTGAGGCACTCAAGGAGGCGTTGGTCCGTCCCCCCCTGAAAAAGCCAACCCTGGACCCGGCTGGATTGGCCAACTATTGGCCAGTGTCCAATGTGCCCTATTTGGGCAAATTGATTGAGAGGGCGGTGGCGACACAGCTCCAGAGCTTTCTGAATGACACTTCTGTCCTTGATCCATTCCAGTCCGGCTTTCACCCAGGTCACGGGACGGAGGCAGTGCTGGTTGCCCTTACTGACGACCTTCGGAGGCATCTGGATCGAGGCGGTGTGGCAGCACTGTTGTTGTTAGATCTGTCGGCCGCGTTTGACATGGTCCACCACCAGTTGCTGACCCACCGCCTCGCCGACATGGGGATACAGGGGCTCGCTCTTCAATAGCTTGCCTCTTTTCTCCAAGGTCGGGGACAGAGGGTGGTGATAGGGGAACAGCAGTCCCGGAGGCACCGACTTGAATGTGGTGTGCCTCAGGGGGCAGTGCTTTCCCCGATGTTGTTTAACATCTACATGCGCCCCCTCGCATGCGCCCAGATTGCCAGGAGGTTTGGGCTGGGTTGCCATCAGTATGCTGGGCGGCCGGTCGGGCTCCAACCCAGAAGATCTGAACTGGGCACTACAGGCCGTGGCTGGGTGGCTCAGACTGAGCCGGCTGAAACTAAACCCAGCGAAGACAGAGGACCTGTGCCTGAGTTGGAGCGGACCGGGTTTGGGGCTCCCTCTCCCGACCTTCGATGGGGCGCCGTCGGTGCCAGCGTCGGAAGTCAGGAGTTTGGGAGTGCTCCTGGATCCTTCCTTCACTATGGAGGCCCAGGTGGCAGCCACTGCCAGATCGGCATTCTACCATCTTAGGCTGATTCGGCAGTTGGTTCCCTTCCTCAGCCGTGATGACCTGGCTACAGTGATCCATGTGACGGTCACCTCGAGGTTAGACTACTGTAACGCTGTCTACATGGGGCTGCCTTTGGTGCAGATCCGGAAGCTGCAGCTAGTGCAGAATGTGGCGGCCAGGCTGATGATGGGTCTCCCGAAGTGGGAGCACATCCAGCCTGGACTGAAAGCGCTGCACTAGCTGCCAATAGCACACAGAATCCGTTTCAAAGTGCTGGTACTTATCTTTAAAGCCCTATATGACCAGGGGCCGACTTACCTGAGGGACCACCTTTCCCCACATATACCCGCAAGAGCACTTCAGTCCAGGGCACAACATCGCCTGGTGGTTCCAGACCCCTGGGAGGCAAGGCTCGCCATGACTAGGGCCAGGTCCTTTTCGGTGGCAGCCCCAACCTGGTAGAACGAGCTCCCGGAAGAGATCAGGGCCCTGCGGGACCTTATGCAGTTCCGCAGGGCCTGTAAGACAGAGCTCTTCTGCCAGGCTTTCACATAGGGGCCACCACTACCACTGCCACCAATGATGTGGACAACATCGGGGCTAAGGATGACCCGGGAAGATCTGCCACAATTTTAGCGTGACTGATACCACTGGACTTACTTGCTTGGGATCAGCTATAGGTCAACATCATCTCCGGAGAACTGTCTGTTTACCATCATGGCATACATCCGGGGACCATCTTGCGTTCAACTGAGTATTATTGTTGTTGTGATGAATTGTTATTAATGTTTTTATTGTTTTTACCTTGTTTTATATGGGCGTTACCCCTTGTAAGCTGCCCTGAGCCCGCTTTGCAGGGAGGGCGGGGTAAAAATCCCCATCAATCAATCAATCAATAAGATAAGCTACCTCCTCTGGAGGCTTCAGAGAAAGCAGAAGAATCCTTGGCTTCCAAACCACCCATGGGTCCCACAGATGGAGCTGGCAGGAAAGGCATGCCTGATACCTCTCATGCTCCAGGGGCAAGCCACAGGCTCCCTCCAGGAACTGGTCGGGACCTGTCAGGGCAACCTGGGGATGTGACAGAAGACTTGAACTGTACGGACATGCACCTTGCGGATGCACCTTGGAGGGACCAAGAAGGCAACTGGAGAAGCTCTCCCACCGTCGCAGGGAACCAGGGGAGTGGGTGTGAACCCCTGCCTGCTGCTAGATCCACAGCTGAGTTTCTACTGGCAGGGTATGCCCCCTAGAATGCAAACCGCTCCCAGGGCCCCAGGTGCCACTGGAGCCAACAACATGGGGTGCCTGTGCCTTTTCTTCCCGTGCTCTACAGCCAGCAGCCGCTTGACTGGCCATTACAGTTTTGGCACACAAACTGACTCACCCCCTCCTCCTCCTTCCTTTCCTTCAGCCAAACGCCTTACCCTCTGCAACAGGCAGAGGGTGCTGGTACAGCTCATAATCTGCCTTTTGATCAAAGAAGCACTCCTTCAACAGCCCCACAAGGGACACACAAACACCGCAGCCCTCTAGTGGGCAAACTAAGTTGATACAACAGCTCCTACCAAGGAGACTGAGGTGACAGGTATGGCCAGTACTCTTTTCTGGCAATAGGGCACAGAGAATCTCTGTTGGAATCTGTTGGTTTCTGTTGGAAAGGCCAAATGAACAGCTTGGCCATTATTCTGTTAGCAGTATCATCCAACATTTACATTAGACAATTAAGCAGAATCATTAGAAGCTTTGTAGTTGGTTATCATCAATATGCTGATGACACCCAGCTCCATATATTTCTGTCTCAGCCCAAGTGCAGCCATCTCAGTTTTGAGCCAGTGCCTGGTCAAGTGAATGGTGGAGAACACTGAAACTGAATCGAGACAGAATAGAGGTGGGTGATGTCGGTGAGACAGTTTGATGCTGTGGAAGGGTTGATTTAGTGTTCTTTGACAGCTTGAAGTTGTGTTATTCAATCAGATAAAAAGCTTAGGAAGAGGGATCTTATTGTTTGAATTTCAGGTGTGTGAGGTAGCAAGGAAAACATGGTTCTGTTGTGCTATGTGAGGAGACTGTCTTCCTTCTAGGCCCAACTGCCCTGGCTATGTTGATCCATCTTACTGTAGCCCTATGACTGGATTGTCATAATGTGCTCTCCGTGGGGCTACCCATCCAGATGACTCAGCCGTATCAGGTAGTGCAGAAAGCAGGGTTTTTACCTGTTCACCAAAGTAAACAGATATAGACATATTACCCAAACTTTAAATAAACTGAACTGGTTTCCAATTTCCTTGGAAGTCCAATTCAAGATGTTAGTATGACCTTTAAAGCCCTACGTGTACTGAGAGCCAAATATCTTAACCCCTTCTCGCAATATAGAGCCAAACACACATTAAGATCAGCCCCCTCTTTTCATGCAGTTGAATTACAGTCAGTGAGGGGAAAGCATTTGGAGTAGTGGTTCCACAGTTATGGAATGGATTGCCAGAAGAAATTTGGCAGCCCCCAACTTCATGGTCTTTTAGAAAAACACAGAACACCTGACTTGTTAAACTGGCCTGTATGTTGCTCTAACAAGCTAGTGGGGACGTTTTCCTGCAGAATTGTGTTAAAACAGTGCAATTTAAGTAGCAATGAGTCATTTTAAACTTCAACCAAATATTGTTTCCTTTATGTTTTTATCTTGGAAGCTGCTCTGGCCTTTCGACGTGCAGGATATAAATATTTGATGTTGCACAGCAGTTTAAAGTGGAGTAGTTAGAGGGGAGGGAGGGACACTTTCCCCACTGGCTGACTTTCCACTCCAAATTGCTCCTAACTGAGCTCCTTCGACATGTTTATCCTCCCAAAGGTACATTTAGAATTCCATGGAAAACAGCCAATGAGAGGGACTTGGCTGCAGAAAAATAACTGGCCAGGAAAGGGTTAAGTCCACCTTTCTCTTTACCCTCCTTTCTCTGTTCAAAAATCACTCTCTCCAAAAGAGAGAGTTTTAATCTTTTTAAAAAATGGTTCTCAGGACTCCATGGAATGATGTGTCGTTTGCCCCTAATAAAAGAGCTGTTGTTGCTGCTACTTTAAATGCTGGTTAAATTAGACCATTTTGGTAATTTTGCATTTTTCTTCGCTTATTTATTTGTTCAGTTACCAACTGTTCTGTTTTTTGGGGGGAATGTAAGAACAGTCTGTCACATAACAGACTCTAATTCCCCTATTGGGGTGAGAATTTTAGACTTCATCAGCACAAAACTGGGTAGAGAAAAAATCCCATCCCCATACTTTCCTTAAGGCATTAAGATGCTGAGAAGTCTAACCCTCCTGTGACACTTATAACATATTCATTTTTCCTTAATTGTTTTTAGTTGCTAAAATATTACTATAACTTGCTTAAGGGATGGTTTGTCTTTAATTAAAGAGTATGTTATGTCCAAAGGCAGAAATCTTCAGTTTTACAATAATTCTTAGGCAACTGATAATGAATTCTCCATTACAACTTCCTTTTATTTTTTATGCTTTGGCCTCTAAGACCAAATTCTAGCATTTGCTGTATCAGCAACAACAAGAAAAGACAAGAGGAAAAAAGCTTTCGGAAGATGACAGTCATGCTTTTTAGTGATATAAGCGCAGCCTGAGGACCCAGCTATACAATATGTTTGGCAAAGAGTTGGTTCGGGGTTTCCTTAATCCAACTTACTTTTCCCGCGCACACACAGCAGCTGTGGAGAACTTACTTCCCAAAGCACCATAGGGCCCAGTTCAGATTGGGACCAGGATGGAGTTTCCAACCTTCCCCACCCCTCATCATTTCCCCAAACTAAAATGGCTCGGGGGTGGGGGCATTATTTGCACTGAGTACTGCATGTGCAGCTCTGCAGTGGACCTAAAGCATACCCCAGTCATTTTGTCTCAGGAAAATAGCGTGGGAGTAAGGTTGGAGCCTCTCCTCACCTTGCATCATGGTCCCAATCTGACTCAAGCCCTGAGATGCTTTGCAGCTGCAAGGAAAGCAAGTCAGGCCAGGGCAACCCTGACCCAACTCATAGCTAAACATATGGTTTGGTTTGACCCTGAGAGTTGTGCCTTGGCAGGCGCCAGGTGCCAGTAATAGTTGAACAGCAGCACACTAGTGATTTAAAAAGCGTTCCAACTTTATTGGGATGAATACTGCTGGATCTTAGTTGAAGAAGGTAGAAGAACTAGGAAGATCTCAGATGAAATTTAGCAGGACTATCAAGCACTGGAAGCTAGCATTGTGCAGAGCATGACCAAAGAGGGAAGGAGGGAGGGAGAGAACCCAGCTACCTAATCAGGAGTCCTGCATGATATAGCTGAACTGCTTCACAGTGAAGAGTGGGAAATCAAAATCTTGAATTCTTTCTTATGTAAAAACAACTCCCAGGACATTTAAAACTAGCCTGCCAAGGAACAGATCAGACTGGACAGGTCAAGGGAAGTTTGTTTAGGACAGGTAGGTAAATGACCTGAGATTTATACCTGAGATGCTAATATTTATTTATTTACAGCATTTCTATGCTGACTCTCCAGAGAACCTACTCGAGGTGGCTTACAAAGTAATCATAAAACAACATAAAATAAATTGAAAATTAACAAACTATTAAAAACCATGATTTAAAACAACATAGAATCATAAGAGTTGGAAGGGGCTATACAGATCATCTAGTCTAACCCCCTGCCCAAAGCAGGACCAGCCTAAAGCATCTCTGACAAATATTCGCCCAGCCTCTTCTTGAAAGCTGTCAGTGAAGAGGAGCTCACCACCTCCCTAGGCAGCTGATTCCATCTTTGAACCACTCTGACTGTGAAAAGGTTTTCCTAATATCCAGCCGATACCTTTCTTCATGTGATTTAAATCCGTTGCTTCGGGTCCTATCCTCTGCTGCCAACTGGAACAGCTCCTTGCCCTCCTCCAAATGACATCCTTTCAAATATTTAAAGAGCAATCTTTACAGAGAACATAAAACATAAATGTCTCGGATTAGAAACCAGCTATAGTACAATTTTAAAAGATCAACTGCTTGGTTAAAGGGTTGGGTAAAAAGAAATACTCTGTCCTGGCACCTCAAAGAGAGTAAAGGAGGCTCCACATAAGCCTCAAGGGAGGATTACCATGACTGAAAAGTCCTCGCTCTGGTCTCCACCTGTCTCATATCTGCAGCTGGGGGCACAGAGGAGTTGTGAGAGTATTTACTGGCAGGTTGAACGTTACAAGAGGAGGAGGAAGATTATTTTCCTTTTGAGAGAACAGTACTGAAGTATCATTGGTCAAAGAGTAACTAACACCCGGGGGGGGGGGATACAATAATAGCATCAAAAGTTTTAAATTAGTCTGTGAAGAAATATTACTTGAAACATTTAACTGAATTCCATTTTATAATATTTAATAAGCTGTACATTCTCATATAAATTCTTAGAATGTCTATGAGGAGGGTGTTGAGCAACATCCAGGATGGATATTCCAGTCAGGTGAGATATATGTGTCCCTGGCTGCACCTCCCCACATGGTGGAAGTATGTGCATGTACTCTCCAGCACTGGGGGGGGGGGGGGATAACTATCATGCCTCTGTAGGTATGCATGCATGGAGAGTGAGGCATAAGTCCAGCCTATTCCTTTACTCCAGTAGGGTAAGAACAGGGCTTTTTTTGTGACAGTACTCACTAGCACTAAGTGCAGGCACCTTGGGAGGGGAGCTCTCCTTGTGTGCCAGCCTACCCCACCCAGCCAGAAAAAGAAAGAGGAGGTGGGCAGGGGACAGGGCCAGAATGGAAGTGCAGGGGTCCAAGTTGCCACAGCTTGGGCAGGTGCACTGTCCACGGGTTGAGCTGCCAGAGGCTTAGACTTGGGTGCACACAAACCTGGACACACCCCAAGCTGAAAATACTGAAACATAAAAGAATTTGACTAAGGTCGAATCAGGTTTTGGCACTGGCAGAGTGGCACTGGTTCTGCTGGGCACATTGCACCGGTTCTGCTGCTGGCCTTGCTAACATGCCCCCTCCCCACACCTCACTTTCTACTGCAGAGACTCTCTGGGAGAATCTGCTGGACATGTTATATGCCTGCCTTGCTTTTTCCCCCACCACTGGAAACAATGGAGATTCTCAGATTTGACCTTAGTCCTCTTGGGTTTTGGCACTCATTCTGCCGGGCCCATTGCACTGGTTCTGCTGCTGGCCTTGCAAACATGCTCCCTCCCCACACCTCATTTTATACTGCAGAGAGTCTCTGGGAGAATCTGCTGGGCTTGTTGTATGCCTGCCTTGCTTTTTTCTCACCATTGGAAACAATGGAGGATGGAGGCACCCATCCACCCCAGGCCCAATCTTTTTGAAACTTGGGTTTCTTTGGGGGGAGAGGCCCCAGCGGCTTTACCTCAAACCCCCTTATGAAAAGGCATGATTTGGGTATTAATTCCCCTTGGAAATGCCGAATGCACATCCCTTGTTGTTATAAAGATTACCAGTTAATGATTTGTATCTAGCAACACCATTAAGAAAAATCAAGTACCCTTTTCTTAAGAGGGGCACAGCAATCCCCCTCTTCAGCTGCATGCTCCTGAAAGTTGTTCCTGTGGGTCAGTGAGCTCTCAGGAATATCCAAGTGGAGATCTGCAGAGGAAGGGGGCATTGGTGGAAATCAGTGCAACCCCGCATATGACTACTGGCACATTTTTTTAAAATAGAAAAGTACTGAGTATCCAGATGCTTACTCTCCTGTTACTTGTTGCCCTCATTTCTCTGTTGCTTGCCTTGTGCTTGTGAGATGGTAGTTGTCCAGAGCACCAATCTGTCATTTTTTAAAATTCTCTTCGCTTTGCAAAGAACCATCATGATCTAGGGTTCCAGGTCCCTTTCACTCTCCAGCAGGGCAATGGGGGGGATTTCGCCCCCCCCCCATTCCCTCCAAAACACGACATGCCTATGCACCCAGAAGTGATGTCAGGGGCAATACTCTGGATTTGGGGCAAAATTCTATGGTAAAATCAGCATCAAACCGTAGAGTTTTGCCCAAAATCCAGAGCATCACCTGTTGATGTCACCGCCATGCCAACATCACTTCTGGGTGATGCAGGCACATCACGTGTAATGTTGCTGTTTGGGGGGATCCTCTCCTGCTGGCCAGCAGTGGGCAGGAGCCCACAAAATCAGGGGACCCCTGCACCCTCCTGGGAAAATGGCAACCCTATCATGACCAGAAACTGCCAGCCACCATATTAGAAGAAGAAGAAGAAGAGATTGGATTTATACCCCGCCCTTCACTTGGAGTCTCAGAGCGGCTTACAAACTCCTTTCCCTTCCCCTCCCCACAACAGACACCCTGTGAGGTGGGTGGGGCTGAGAGAGCTCTGACACAAACTGCTCTTTTTCAAGGACAGCTGTGCCAGAGCTTGTGACTGACCCAAGGCCACATCAGCAGGTACAAGTGGAGGAGTGGGGAATCAAACCCGGTTCTCCCAGATTAGAGTCCGCACACTTAACCACTACACCATATTACTGGTACCCCTGTTGTCACCCACCAAAGTACCCACATTGTTCCTTTTGTTCGACATTCTTTTTTATTTTAGGGATGGAATTAATTTATTAAGATGCCAAATATATGTTAATTGGGTAACTTTCTGTCAAAATGTTTGAAATCTTAAACCCAGCTAATAGTATTTGCTTAAGGAGACCGGGATGGTTTATTTCCCAGGGAGGATGCATATATCCAAATCCATGCTGTTCTCTCTTTAATTAAAGTCACTCTGATAAATAGTACATCTTCCCTCCAATCAATAAAGCTTTGACTTCAAAATGTTTTTATTTTTATAGCCAACTTTTCCCCCTATTGATAACTTTTTGCAGTACAAACAGAAGTACCATTTTCAAAGGCAATCACTTCTGTCTAGGCAAACTCGGTGATAATGGAGATAACGTTATGAATTAAGTAATACAGAAATGGGCAGTTCAGTGCAGGCTGACATTTTTGGAGGAAATTTGTTTTTCTTTCAAAATTATTGCAATAATAATAGCCATACGGCAAGATATCTGCATCTTGAAATTTTGCATTAGGTGTCATCTTAACCACCAAGTAAACACATTTGAGCTCTGTAAGAGAGACAAAATTATGTTCCAAACTCATTTTCCCCCTATTTATCTCCTACTATCTCATCACCTTTTATCTTTTCACACTCTTATCTTCCTGCAAGCCAGTATGCATTAACGCATACCAATCTGCCAAGAAACACTGGATTAAAAGCCAAAAGAAAGGATTGATCTAGTTCATTTGAAAAACAAATCCCTGAAATGCAAACAGTGGGGAGGGGGAGGGAGGAATTTCAGAGGAGGTTTGATATGGGCATAGTAGAAGACATATACTGCTGTTCTGCTGGAAGTTCTGCTAGCGGCAAAGCTTTGCAGTTTGAGCTACAAACGTGAACCCAGTTGATGTCAAATCTCTTTTATTAGTCCAGTTTTAAATATCTGAGGCCTGAAACCTCCAAATGCTCCCTAAGTGAAAGGCACCTTTTTGGTTTGACAGACATATTAATTTAGATTTAACTAGTCCACATACAATAGATCTGCAATTGACAAAGAAAAACCTACACAACTTTGTGAACTCTAATTCTCAGGGTCAAGCCAGAAAACACAGTGGATTTTTAGTTGACATACACAATTGAGATAGCAGAGAACCAAGGAATGAACTGCTCTACTACGGACTGCAGGTAAAGGATCATAGAGGATCACATTTTAGAATGCTCTCCTGTGTTAAAAGCTCCCCACTAATAGAATACCAACACAGCAAGCGAAGAAAAAGGATGGAACTTTTCTTTTTCTGTTGGCACACTGTGTTGGATTACGTGGAAATATACTGGATTATATAAAACCTTGTTTGTGTGGGGGGACTTAATTATTAGGAAAGATCAGCAAGAACATAAGCATTTCCTTTGTGGATCAGATAGTTGGATTATGTAGAATTTTGGGTAACTGGATTACATGGAACTTTGTCTGATCCACAAAGGAAATGGTTTATGTTCTTCTTGATCTTTCCTAACAAGTGAAAAAAAGAGATTATTTAAAACATATTGTTTGTGATGTGGACAACTAGTGTGCTAGCATTTTGCCTTCCTATCGTATTGATGGTATTGTAGAGAGAGGTGGAACACTTACTGCCAGGGGCATTACTGCATTAGAATCACTCTCACTTTGAAAAATCCTTGCAGAATGAGGCAGCCTCCTAGCAAATTAGTGCTTTCTGTCTTGAAGAGATGGCAGATCAGTATATAAGTCTGAACAGAACAGAGCAAGTCCACTTCAGTGCCATTACCAGCTATGATGCTCTCATAACAGGGCAATACTTAAAGAAGAATAAATAGAGGTCAGTTCTAAAGAAAATAGTACCAAATGGATTTCATAGGTGACATTTGGAGTTTACTTTCCCCAGGTTACAAGATGGCTGCCACTTACAGTCTGCATTTTAATGAACATAAGAACATAAGAGACGCCAATGTTGGATCAGGCCAAAGGCCAATCCAGTCCAACACTCTGTGTTACACAGTGGCCAGAAATACCAGTGCCATCAGGAGGTCCACCAGTGGGGCCAGGACATTAGAAGCCTTCCCACTGTTGACCCCCACCCCAGCACCAAGAAGACAGAGCATCACTTGCCCCATTTTATTGCAGTCACACACTGTCTCGATATTTTCAGTGAGTTATCTACTGCAACTCCAAGATCTCTCTCTTGATCAGTCTCTGCCAGTTCAGACCCCATCAATATTTAGGATTTTTGGCTCCAGTGTGCATCACCTTGCACTTGGCCACATTGAACCCCATTTGCCATGTTGATGCCCACTTGCCCATCCTTGACAGATCCCTTTGGAGTGCCTCACAATCCTCACTGGTTTTCACCACCCTGAACAACTTCGTATCTTCCGCAAATTTAGCCACTTCACTGCTTACTCCCAACTCCAAATCATTAATGAACAACTTAAAAGGCAGTGGACCAAGTACTGATCCCTGCGGTACCCCACTGCTTACCACCCTCCACTGAGAGAACTGCCCATTTATACTCACTCTCTGTTTTCTATTAATTAGGCAGTTTTTGATCCATAAAAGGACTTGTCCTTTTATCCCATGATTTTTGAGCTTACTTAGGAGCCTTTGATGAGGAACTTTATCAAAAGCTTTCTGGAAGTCAAGCTAAACAATATCTATTGGATCCCCCTTGTCCACATGTTTGTTCACCCCCTCAAAGAACACTAACAGGTTAGTGAGACAAGATCTTCCCTTACAGAAACCGTGCTGAGTCTGCCTCAATAGGTTTTGTTCATCTATGTGCCTACTAATTCTTTCCTTAATAATGGTTTCCACCAATTTACCCAGTATCGACGTCAGACTGACTGGCCTGTAATTTCCCAGATCTCCTCTGGAACCCTTTTTAAAGATGGGAGTGACATTAGCTACCTTCCAGTCCTCAGGAATGGAGGCAGAGTTCAATGAAAAAGTACATATTTTTGTCATGAGATCCACAAGTTCACATTTGAGTTCTTTCAGAACTCTCGGATGTATGCCATCTGGGCCTGGTGATTTTTCAGTTTTTAAGTTGTCTATCAGTTTTAGGACCTCCTCTCTTGTCACCTCAATCTGACTCAGGTCTTTCAACACCCCTCCTGAAATCAGCAGTTCTGGAGTGGGCAAGCACTTCTCATCTTCCACAGTGAAGACAGAGGCAAAAAATGCATTTAGCTTCTCAGCCATTTCCCTATCATCTTTCAGTTCTCCTTTTACCCCTTGGTCATCCAAGGGCCCCACTGCCTCCCTGGCTGGTTTCCTTCTTCTAAAGTATCTAAAGAAAGTTTTATTGTTGGTTTTTACATTTTTTGCTATTTAGTGCTATTTTCATCCAAGCACAAGGTCAAATGCATCATTTTAATAGTGCAACAGAATTACTTCAATGGATTTAGAAGAGTGTAGCTCTGTTTAGTTTGGCACTGTAAGTCACTCATCAGCTATTCACAGAATCATACTATTAAGCACTATATTTTTGTTTCCCAGCACAAATAAAACATTTCTCTGTGGGTTACTGCGACTGCTTGCTGTTGGGCTTCATATAAACAACTACTCTGTTCTTCATACTTCATCCCAAAATCACTGAACAATTATGAGGCCAGTACAAATCAACAGGGTTGGCCGTCATCTCTCAGAAAAGAGATAATTGTTTAAAAACCTAATGGCAGTAGTCCTTACCAGTCAATCCTAAAGCACTGAATTATATGAATCAATAATCTTACAAGTGGAGACCTGCAAGAAACTTGGTTATCCCATTCCTCACACCTTTGCTTCCTCCCCTCTTCCCCTACCTGTCTCACACTCTTT
>NW_015165853.1:98776-200045 GCF_001447785.1 Gekko japonicus | reverse complement strand
TTTCTCTCTTGCTGACCCCCATCCCATCGCTCTTTCTGCTCCCATCACTCTCCCAGCCTCCTGCCTGCTTCCTAGGGTTGCCAAGTCTATCTTCGCTGGGAGCGGGGGGCTCCTGGCCGGCGTCTTGTGCACGTGCCGCAGGCACATCACCCAGAAGTGATGGGAGGACACCAGGCATGCTGGGGTCGGGGCCACAGCCATACAAGGGAAAACCATAGAGTTTTCCCTTGTATGGCCATGGCCCCGCTCCCAGCGTGCCCGGCGTGCCCGCGTCACTTCCGGGTGACGCGCACATCAGGGTGGAGTTCCCCCCGGGGCCTGATCTGGCAACGCCAGGGAATGGGCCTCTGGGGTGGGGATTTACCCGCCCCCCGGGGGGACATGGGATCCCTACTGCTTCCTCCCTCACACAGCAGCAACAACAGTGGTGGCGGTACTCCCACACACCCATCTGCTTCCTCTCTCCTCATAGCAGCACTAGAAGCACTCTTGGAATCATAACGGATCTCCCAGCTACAGAGATCAATTCACCTTAGGGCTGCCAGCTCCAGGTTGGGTAATTCCTGGGGATCTGGGGGTGGAGCCTTGGGACAGTGAGGCTTGGGGAGGCAAGCAACCTCAGTAGGGTATAATGCCATAGACAGTCAGGGCTCTACTGGTAGCAGGAGCTCCTTTGCATATTAGGCCACACACCCCTAGTGTAGCCAATCCTCCAAGAGCTTACAGTAGCCCCAGTAAGAAGAGCTCTGTAAGCTCTTGGAGGATTGGCTACACTAGGGGTGTGTGGCCTAATATGCAAAGGAGCTCCTGCTACCAGTAGAGCCCTGCGATAGACTCAACCCTCCAAAGCAGCCATTTTATCCAGGGGAACTGATCTCTGTCACCTGGACAACGGTTGTAATTCTGGGTGATCTCCAGCCCTCACCCAGATGCTGGCAAAGGTTGTTCTCATGGAGGAAATGGCTGGTTTGGAGGGTGGAGTCTATGGCATTATACCGGTCTGAAGTTGCTCCCCTCCTCAAACCCCACCCTCCCCAGGCTCCACCCTTCAAGTATTCAGGAATTTTCCAACCTGGAGTTGGCAACCCTATTTCCTTCCCACTCAACAGGCAACCTACCTTTATCTGCCTTTATCTGTCTTCAGCTTTCTGTCTCCAGCCCCCTCCCCTACAGCCTCTACCTAGGAAAATTATAGCCTTTCTCCACAGTGGAGACCAAAGCAGCTTACATTATTTTTGCCTCCTTTTTATCCATACAACAGTCCTGTGAGGTAGGTTAGGCTGAAAGTATGTGACTGGTCTAAAATCACCCAGTTAGCTTCCACAGCAAGATGAGGATCTGAGCCTAGGTCTCATGCATATTTGTTGGGAAGGAAGGAAGAAAGGACCTAGTACCTTAAAGTCTAAAAAAAAACATTGTAGAGTTAGCTTTTATGGGCCACAGTCCAGTGAATCACACACGTATCAGATTTTAATGACCTGTAGTTTCAGTCATCTTTTCATATACATTGAAATTACCAGAAGAAACACTGACTCCAGTCCAAAGTATGAATTTTCTTGATCCAATGGCCATGGAGACTCTCAAGAGCCCAAGTGGGTTTTAAATCAGCAAATGGCAGCTTCCTTACTGAGTAGTTTTATACATTTGGGGCAATTACTGGAGTAACTGAAACAAAGGTGAAAATACAAATAAGTTACATTTCCTATTACCACAGTTCCAGTTGCTAGGTGAGATCTGTGAGCTCTCTTTATGAAAAACAACTTGTAAATCTCACCCTGCACACATTCCCTTTTTCACATTACACCAGATGTGCAATAAAGTGAAGCATACCTTATTTGTACTGCGCTCTCCCACTTTGTCATATTGTGCGAAGCAACGCATGGCAAAGACTGTAAGTTGGAGTAAGTGACACCAAACTTTGTAACCTTATCCATATTTACATGGAAGCCCCGCTGAACTCATGGATAGAGTTATAAGTCAAGCCAACCATCTCTAGGAAACTAGTTGTCTGCTTTTCTTACCCCTTGACCACTGCCACTAGGATTGTAGATCTCAGCATCCCTATTCAAGAGACTCATGGAGTAGGACTTGGTGATGTCAGGAGGTGGGGCCTTGTGACGTGACACTGAAGAGCAGTGTTCATGGTAGGCCTTTCACACACCACTAGGATTGTGTGCCACATGTTGCATACTGTGGAAAATGTATAAATATAAAATATCTGTGAATTTGTGCCATCACAGTAGTATGATGTTAAAATTTGAACTATTCCTCACAAACAAAAAGTTTTTAAGAGGTAAAAACTAACTATGTACTAAAGTTATTGATTGATTGATATCTGATGGGGATTCGAAGTGTCCTACAGCATCATTCTCAATTTCTCACCTCTTCCATTTTATCCTCACCACAACCCTGTGTGAGGTGGGTTAGTCAAAGAAGGCGGCAAGTGACTAGCCCAAGCTTCTGTGGTGCACTGGGGATTCGAACCTGGGGCCTCCTAGACCCTAGTCCAACACTCCAAACACTTCTTCAAAATGTGCTTGAACTGTTAGTGCCAGATTATTGCATGTCATCTACACTGGAGGAGTAACACAGTTATCACAAGCAAATATGCACAGAAGTCTTAAGCCCTCAAGCGACAGTCATGAGATTTCAGTCTACAGCTAGATTTCATCCTCGGGAGAAGCTGTGGCTCTTTTGTAGAGCATTTGCTTGGCATGCGGAAGGTCCCAGGTTCAATCCCTGTCATCTCCAGTCAAAAGAGCCAGGCAGTAGGTGATGTGAAAGACCACAGCCTAAGACCCTGCAGATCCACTGCCAGTCTGAGTAGACAAGACTGACCTTGATAGACTGATGGTCTGATTCAGTATAAGGCAGCTTCACGTGGCACTGAGAATGAGCTCTAAATCCAAGTTTTCAGATCAGAGCCTGTTAACTGGCAACGCCAATGGCAACTCACATTTTAAAGCCACCGTTTTCAATATCACATACACACTGACTTTCTACACTGTTTTCTATCGATACTAAAACCATTTGTGAATACTGCGTTTTAACAATAAGTAAAATATTTTGCAGTCCAAAAGAGTCCCTTCTATTATTCATTCCAATTTTGTTCTTGAACAAATAGATTGTTATAATTTGATATCTGACATTATTAAACAAAAAGAATTTAATACATCGTTATGAAAGTTTACCGCAGATAGCACATCTGCCAAGTCAAATATGTCTTAATGGTGTTTGTAAAAGACTGGGTAATATCTACTCTAAGCGGTAATACTAACTTCACTGAAGCATTTAGACTAATTTACAATACATCTCTAAGGTTTGTGGGATGCTGGTACGGTAATTACCTTTAAAATGTCTCTAAGCGTCCCTTAAATAATTTGTAGTTTTTGTTCAGACTGCAGTTGGAAATGTAGTGAACCATTTAATTAACTTGACAGTGTTTACCAGTGCCATCCTAAACAGAATTATGGCTCTTCTAAGTCTGTTGAAGTCGATGGACTTAGAAGGATATAACTCTACTTAGGACTGCACTGTCTGTAAACATCCTAGAGATGTTGATTGATTCCAGATGGTGGGTTCTGCCACAGTAATTAAAGGGTTTTTGTTTTTATACTTATTTTTCTATTGTCAATTAACTAAATGGTACAACATAATTTTGTAAAACTTGGTCTTCATCCAGCATCATTCATTTCATACCTACAAATAGTACCATCTCCTTCCCACCTCCCCCCACCTTCTAAGTTTCCTTCAGGTGTTTATGTCCAAGCCATGTTCCCAATTCACAGTGTTGGTTCTTACCTTTAAGGCCCTAACTGGCTTCGTGCCATGGTAGGTGAAGGACTGCCTCTTCTCATACAGTCTAGTCCATTCGTTAAGATCCTCTTTAGAAGCCTCCTTCATCTCTGTGCCCTCGCTTTAGGCAGGTGGTGACAACATGCAGGGTTTTTTTCAGTGGAGACCCCTGCTTGTTGAATGCTCTGATCCTTGCCACTCTTTTAGGCAGGAGGCCCAAAAATATCTTTTTACCCAGGATTTTAACTTGAGGAGGTTCTATCTTTTTAGCTGTTTTATTGTCTACTTTTAGCACACAGGCTGTTTTGCACAGATCATTTTGCATTTTGGGCTGCTAAACAGTTCTGTTTTTATTCCTCTGGCTGGGTTTTAGTGGCTCTGGGTTTGAAATAGTTTATAAATGTTTATGATGTTATCATGTTTTACATTGTAAGCCACCTTAAGCAGGTTCTGTAGAGAGGAAGCACAGTCATTTCCTAGGATCCAGCTAAACAGGGTTGTAGTCTGGCAGCATGGAGCCCCAGAGGGTCAGGAAATTATTCTCCATTGACTACAACTTGAGAAGTATACAGCAGCTGGGCTCCAAAGAGACTCATGGTTTTTCACACAGCCGTTTGGATTTTTTATTTCCATTTATTATGATAAAAGTGCTCCAGAAACTCCTCTCAGCTATGGGAGAGTTTTGATCTGGAGGGTTGCTGTTAGAGAAATGTAAGACTTAAGTGCCCCTGCACACAAAGAAATCACTGTGTGGGTGTTTGGATCATAGCCTAAAGACCATCTTCAGCTACACAGCAACTGTGCTTTCTTCTGTGTACAGAAAATATATATTTTTAATTGTGAACTTTAGTTTTTCTAAGCGGAAACTTTGTAGCATTTCTGGATAGTAATCACGGCTGAAATAAAAGTGGTTTTGAAATAGGCATGTGAATGTGAAATTCCAATTAATGATCCACACTTAAATGTAGGGCCACAAGGTGGCAACCTGTAGAGTGGCTCTATGCCTTTGTCAATGCATGGGCACCCTTCCTCATTGAGAAGTGAGTCAGAGCAAATACTTATCCTCCCCTCTCAGCACTTGATGAGTGGGAATCCAGATGTTACACAAGGTGGGAAGAGGAGCTGACAAAGGGGTAGGGGAGGCAGGTCAGAGATGTCACAGCTGCTGAACCAGATGGATTGCCCAGTTTATAGCATCTGTCTTCATGTCGCAAGTTGACAAGACAACCCCAGACATAAATCGGCCCTTTCTCCTTTCCTTTAAGTACTCTCCCATTTCTGGCTAAAGTGTGAGGCTCTTTCTCTCTTTGTCCAGCAGGAACCTAGAGCAATGAGAAAGAATAGGGAAAAAAAATCTGTTTTCAAAAGAATAGAGCTAGGACTTAACAGAAGCATGATTTCAGAGACAGGGAACATGAGCCTTGGAGGGCAAGCTGCTATTCTGCAGGGACTAGTTTGGGGATCAGGAACAGGTAGTGAGGCCTTCAGACAATTCCCTAAGTAGAGGGAAGAACAACAACAATGACAAAAACCCAAGATCAGAGAAACTGTTGAGGCTTGCCATGGAGTCTCTTAGGAGCGTCTTACAGTTGTTTAGTCACTTCCCCTGACTACGTTGGCATTGTAATCCTAAACAGTTACATCCTTCTATTCCCATTGATGTCAATAACTTAAAAGGGGTGTGAGTCTGTTTAGGATTGCAACACTTACCCTCTTGTTAGTTGACACTACCGAAGTCAGTAAATAGCCTTATTCTATATGCCACCCCACAATCCTTTAAAAAGGTGGATGGCATGAGAACCAAGAGGAATGGAGATTGGTTATTTGCTCTGCACCCTAAATTTTATAACTCTCAAATGGACAGTGCACTCCTAAACAGAGTGGAGACATAGAAGCATCTTACTCTCATTAGTATTGCACTGTGAATTACGTGCTTAGCACCTTTCTGGTAGGAGGATATGATAGGCCACATCCTAAAAGTGTCATCATTGGGGGGTGGGTAAAGTACTATTGAAATTAGGGTTGATTGATTGATTCTCTCAGTGTACAGTGTCAGTTTTCCAATTGGCCTTTATAGCTTGACCTTTAACATAGGTTTGATATACAAGTAATACTGTCCATCTCCTTAAAGCTCCACCAGCTGTTTTCTGCAGAACAAGCTGCAGCTGTTAAAAGTGCAAAAACAAGCCAGACAACCACCTCGGTGCATACTGTTAGCATTCTGTCTGAGCATAAAACACTTTCCTGGGAGTAAGCCCCACTGAATAAAATAGGACTTTCATCTGAGTAGATCTGCTTAGGATTGCTCCTGTAGAAAAGTGTTTCTGTCCCTTTAATAATGATGTTGAAAGATAAAGGCCTATTATGCATGGATGTTTTCCCTCGCTTTCATTGTGCATGTCTGTCAGGTTTTTTGTCATTCTGCATTGATTTTCCTCCCTTCAGCGCTCAGTTCCCTTTCTGGTTGCTGTTTCCCCAGGTTTTCTGAGAGTGCTTTTGTGCCTATTTTTCCCTTGTTTTGCTTCCAAGCTGAAAGTAATTCAAAAGCATACAGATTCCCTTGGATTCCTCTCCACCACCCTTTAGCCACCCCTCAAAGATCACTCCCCGCCCACATCAAGGTTTTTCTGCCCACTCTGCACTTTCCACCATCCTCCCCCCCCCCCGTCAGTGAACAAGCTCCCTTTTCCCCTCATTTAAAATTTTTAATTTTTTTTTACCGGTGGCATGAGTCTAGCAATATAAGACTATCACTAATCTCAGATTGCTGAATTTAAAAAAATTAAGCGATGGGGGAACTTTTAAAAGAAGCTGTGCAAAGTTTAGTTCCCTGCTGGTATTGCTGCCCTGAGCCTGCTTTGCAGGTAGGGCGGGGTATAAATCTGACTATAAATAAATAAATATTGACTTTAAAGGGGAATTGGAGAGAAGGCAAACAACAGTATCCCCAGTGCAAAAAAATAAAGGATTTCAGTGCTGCCTGCAAACAAAAGGGGGGGGTGTCATCAGCATAGAATGGAATTGACATGAGATGTTAAGAGAGAGAGAGACTGGGATGGGAAGTCTAGAGCTTTGAAAACATTTTTCCCTTTCATGCTTTATTGAACAAAGTTGGGGAGGAGACCATTTTGGCAGTCCGCAGAAGCCTAACATTAAAATGGTGGCTGAGCCACATGGACCTTCTGCAAACCACCAAACTTCAGAATCACTTGGGATCAATTCATTTGGAGGAAGAGTGCAATCCCCACTGGTCAGGCTTTAAAAATTGCCACAATCACAACCAGTATGCATGCAAATTTGAAAGGAAGGGCAGGAAATTAGCATTACTATGCAGCTGTGCTAGGGTATCGGCAAAAATACTCCCAAATCTTTTTTTCAGTTTAGTGGCACAAGACTAAAAAAGCTCCCCAGAGCTTCTGCCAGATGACTCAGCCCTGTGCAAAGCGTGGCGGAGTTGCAGCCAGCTTTGCACAGACATGCGTGCATGCACACATTGCCACAGCTTGTAATGCCAGTGTTAGTGGGTTCCACTATGCAGTCTGTACACTCAACATGTTCCCCCATATTATGAGATCATGTGACTCCCATTTTTCATATGGGTGATAATACAGCCATGAATCCCTTAGTGCTCATCAATATGGAAAACAGGGCTTTGCAGCTGCTTGTCAGTTTCAGAAAAAGTCTGGTCAGTTTCAACAATGGGGTTTCCCTCTTTGCCTGCATTCCCTTCTGTTCCCTTTCATTCATCATCATCATCAACCTTTATTGGCATAGCATGGTGTTACAAAAAAAAACACAAGATAAAACTGAGGGCTTTATACCACAGTAATAGAGGTAAAAAGGTCATAAACAAACAGTTTGGAATGTCATATCCCAATATAAAACTATACATTAAAAACTAAATGTAAAAACCTCTTGCCCTTAGCTTCCATACAAGTGAGAGGAACTCAGCTACAGATGCAGTGATTTCAGGGGCCTTTCATTCACTGAACTAATGCTAAAATGCATGCGTAAAACCTGAACCATGAGGATTTAAATGGAAAGTGCTTGCTGGATGCTATAGAGCTTGCTGCAATAGAGCAATTGCATAACTTTTTAAAAAAAAAACTGTGGATGCCACCTCCCAAGTAATGTTCCACCCCGATTTAGAAAAGTGTGTTTTTTTTAATTGTAGCTGCAGAATAAATACACCAGAGGAAAAAGAATGGTGCGTAAGACAGGCACAGAATCCAAAGTCAAGATTAAAGGCTTACTGCCCTGAAAATCTGCAGTAAAATGTCTCTGCATAATGGGCCAAAGGGAGAAACAGCTTTTCTCCTCACTGCTTCACATGCTACATCTACATTTGTGTTTTTTCTTCTTTTAACATGGTGCAGCTTGACACCCTAATCCTGCATTGCATTACAGTATAATAAAAGAACAGCCCTGCTGGAACCATGTAGTCTAGCATCCTTAGGGTTCCCAAGTACCTACCTACGAACTGGCGGGGGACACATGCTTCCCCGCCAGAAGATTCTTGCTTGTAACACAGGTGCTGCACTATTCCGTCGCCCAGACGCGACGATGGGGAAACCCATCGAGTTTCCAGCCCCATTGCTAGAGCGTCGCCCGGCTACATGCCTACATCACGTCTGGGCGGCGGAATAGTGCAGCGCCTGTGTTTTCCCCGCGGGAATGGTCCCACAAAGAACTATACATCCCCCGCCATATTAAGGTAAGTACTTGGTAGCCCTAAGCATCTTGTTTTCCTTAGCGGCCACCAGATGAGAGCCAGAATGATATAGTGGTTAGAGTTCAGACTAAAATCTAAGAAACTCAGGTTCAAATCTCATGAAGATAAAGTAGAGGAGGGAAGAAGAATATTGTAATCCACTTTGAGTCCCCACTGGGCAGAGAAGCAAGATATAAATAAACCACAGACTGCCTAAAAGAACCACCAATGTTATTCCACAGTACTAGTGTTCAGAGGATTAGTGCCTCTGAACCTGGAGGTTCCATTTTATCATCATGCCTAGTAGCTACCAATGGACTTAGAACTGCCAACAACCTGGAGAAAAAAGCCTTTTCCTTTTATAGAGGGTTAATGCATGAAAACAGGCAGGTGAAGTTTTCCTGGTGTGGAGGTAAAATAACATCACCTGCTAAATAGCAACCTATTAAGCCTCTATTATGGTAGGATATTTATTTTTCTCCAGGCTGTTGGCAACTCTGAATGGACCTGTCCTACATGAATTTGTCTGATCCCTGTTTTAAAAGCCATGTAAATTAGTAGCCATCACTACATTCTATGGCCACTGATCAATTAGCAGCACTTCATCACACATGTCTACTGCCAATCAACTTAATTAGGTGCTCTCATTGGGTTCAGTATTGTGGACCCTCCCATCCATGGCTTGGATCCTGAAGTAAATCCTTTGCTGGTTGAAAGGATTTCCCTCAATAGAACATGTCTTCCTTACCTTCCCTCTGCTACAACTCAGAATGCCCCCTGAAATGCTTTTCCTGGATGACAGGACACTCCAGGGAAAGCAGGAGTTAGACATTGAAGGTCTGCAGCAGGATGGAAGAATCAGCAAAAGTCATGCTCACACACCCCTTTCTGTTAGTAGAACTGTTCCACATCTCTAAGTCCTTAACTGGGAAAACCTGCGTGATGGTATGGCCTGATCTCATCAGATCTTGGAAATTAAGTAGTGTTAAGAAGTACTTAGATGGGAGAACATCAAGGAAGACTCTGCAGAAGAAGGCAATGGCAGACCACCTCTGCTTCTCACTTGCTGTGAAAGCCCCTTGCTAGAGTCGCCTTAAATTGGTTGCAACTTGAGGGCACTTACGTACATAGCCCCTTAACTGCAAGGCTGAAATCTTACATCCTGTTGAACCTGGTCATTACTTTGAGATATATGTGCGTAAGATCAATCTATAAATAAAATGAATAAGGGCAAAGTTTCAAAAATGTGCTTGCTAAAATTTGGAGAAAGAGGAGGGGAATTGGGCATGTATCATTCTTCTCCACTTTGTTCCACTACTTTTAATAAGCATGGCATCAGGAACCAAACCCTTAAAATAGTTTCTCTCTATTCTCTCTGTCTAATATAGCCCCTTTCACTGTGAAATCTCCCAAGCTAAAAGTGGAGGGATCTCCCAGGCTAAAAGTGGAGGGACACCTTAAAAAGGATATTATAGCTTTGGAAAAAGTGCAGAAAATGGCAACTCGAATGATAAAAGGGTTGGAACACTTTCCCTATGAGGAAAGGTTAAAGGGCTTAGGGCTCTTTAGCTTGGAGAAAAGACGACTAAGGGGTGACATGATCGAGGTTTATAAGATTATGCATGGGAAAGAGCAGGTAAAGAAAGAGGTACTTTTCTCCCTTTCTCACAATACAAGAACTCATGGGCACTCCATGAAACTGCAGAGCGGTCGGGTTAGAACGGATAAAAGGAAGTACTTCTTCACCCAAAGAGTGATTAACACATGGAATTCACTGCCACAGGAAGTGGTGGGTGCTACAAGCATGGACGGCTTCAAAAGGGAATTAGATAAGCATATGGAGCAGAGTTCCATCAGTGGCTATTAGCCACAAGGTAGAGCTAGGGGCTCTGGGGCAAGTGATGCTCTGTCTTCTTGGTGCTTGGGGGGGGGTCAACAGTGGGAGGGCTTCTAATGTCCTGGCCCCACTGGTGGACCTCCTGATGGCACTGGTATTTCTGGCCACTGTGTGACACAGAGTGTTGGACTGGATGGACCTTTGGCCTGATCCAACATTGGCGTCTCTTATGTTCTTATGTTCTTAAGAATCCTTTCTTTAAAAGAACAGAAACCAAAACCTGTGCTGTCAAATTGAAGTTTGAAGACAGCAGCAAGTCAAAGGATGGGGCATCTTTGCCAGCTTGAAAAAGAATCAGCCTTAACAGATACTGAGCTTTCTGCCCATAAAAAAGGGGGAGAGGACTTTAAAGTGGGTCACTGTTAACATTTGTGTCCTTATTGGCTAAGTACCCATCTTCCTAAGTGAACATCTTGAGAGTTCAGCAACTCTGGTAAATCCCACTTGGAGCCCCATTAAAGGACTCCTAAAGAGTCCCAATATCCTCCACTGTTAGAAAGGCAGCATTTCATCTGAGTGAATGGCTTCAGAATCAGTCAATGACTGCATTTGCCAATGGAAAGGCCATTTTTTTGTCCCTAATGCTCCCTTAATTGGATTGCTAAACCTTTTACCATCCTTGAATGTCTAGGAGGCTTATGGCTTCGGTCTGGGCCCCTTTAACTCTCTTTCCCACCGCCGATTTCCTTTGAGAAAAATTATCAGAGCTCTCATTTCTGCTTAGTAGTACAGTATGTGCAAAGGCAGCTTGCAAGAGTGTGTTTCCTGTCATGCAAAGGCTATCTGTTCTGGAACCACTTTGATTTTTATTGCATGCAGTGATTGTGGATGCAGGATTTGCCCCTGAATTAATTAAAATACTAAGTACGTGTGATAGTCATTCAAGGCAGCTAGAGTACAGTTCCTCTTGTTATCTTCTCCTATGAGACGCCAGTTTGGTATAGTGGTTAGGTTTGATTCCCCACTCCACAGGCAGCTGCTGGTGTGGCCTGGGTCAGTTACAAGTTCTTTCAGAGATGTTCTCTCAAGGGCAGTTCTCGAGAGAGCTCTCTCAGCCCCACCTACCTCACAGAGCATCTGTTGTGGGCACGGGAAGGGAAGGAGATTGTAAGCCACTCTGAGACTCCTTCGGGTAGGGTATAAATCCAATCTCCTCCTTTTCTTCTACATTTCAAACCTTGGTAATTCTCAGAGGCTGTATTCTGAACAGAGCAAGGGGCCTGTGGCATTAGTTGCAACCACTAGGATGTGTCCAACCAGACAGTTCTTCTGATGGAATGGTATTTCCTTTTTTTTTTTTTTAAAGAAGCTTTATTTCCTCTCCTAAAAAGGAGAGATATTTCGCTTAGTTGGAAAGGGGGGGGGTATATAGTGGGATCAAGAGAAAGATGAGTGATGTTTTAACTGGTAAAGTTAATCTGTTAGTGAAATTAACATTTTCTTCTTTGGCTTCTTCTGTGTGTTGTCCAACTTCTTTTTTCAAACCGGTTAAATACAGTGTCTATGTTAATATATTAGTAGTGTCCCAATGGTACTCCGCTAGTAAAATCTTTTCCAACGATTTTTAAAACGATCATCCACGGGCTGGCTTCTTTTAGTGTCCGAATTCAGGCAGGAACTTCCTCTATTTACTCCTCTCCGGTTTCTCGTCTCCTCCTCCGGGACGTTGCTTCCGCTGTTTGTTCGCAAACTGCAAATGCCATAATCCTTGCTCTCTCGTGCCTCTTCAAAAGGTCTCTGGCTTTGAGAATGGTTTTCTCCTTTTTCCATCTCTCGCTTATATGTTTAAACGCTGCCATTCTCTTAGCTGGACCTTCTCTCCGCAACTGTTGACTTATAAAAGCGCTTTTCAGGGCACCTTCTCGCTTGTCACAGCTCAATTCTTTTCTCACAGTCCCAGTCAAGGTCACAATCACACACAATCTGTTTATTTAACAGCCGGCACAACAGAAAATGAAACGCCTACACCGGAAGCTCCTCCTTTCTTGTTCGCTAGTTTCACAGTTCAGCTCCGACATCTTGCTTTTTTGTTTACTTTTATTTAAGTTCAAATAACGCTTTTTTAAGACAAAAATCTTTTAGCCTCTTCTCACCACGCACCAAAAGGGACCACTTCTCTTTTCAGATTCTGTTTCCCCCCCCCTTTTCTTCGCTCAAAATCTCTGCTTGCGGGAGAGGGGGTTTC
This sequence comes from Gekko japonicus, assembly GCF_001447785.1. Taxonomy (NCBI): domain Eukaryota; kingdom Metazoa; phylum Chordata; class Lepidosauria; order Squamata; family Gekkonidae; genus Gekko; species Gekko japonicus. Next base: position 187,457 of record NW_015165853.1, on the reverse strand, counting down.
CCCTCCTCCTCCCTTAAATCTTTTCGCTGGGGGGGGGAGCGCGCTTAAGTCTTTTTCTCGATGTCAGACAACTCACAGTTTCAGCCGCTTCTTTTCTTTTTCTCCGTTCGTTCGCTTCATCACTCGGTGACCACAGGCGGCTCCGCTAAACCCCGTACGGGGTCGCTTGCGCGGCAAGGTCCATTGGGGCATGGCAGGGAGGCTCAGTTTCTGACCTTTCGGCCGAGAAAGAGACTCCCGCCTTCGCGCCCCGGGTCGGAGCCCCTCTTTCTGGGGCTCGTCTTGGTCTCCGCTTGCGCGGATTCCCCCCTCGACCGCGGGCGGGCGAGACGCCCTCGGGAGCGACCCGAGGATGCGTCCGCCATTCGCGGGAGCCAGACCGGAAGTCGGAATGGTATTTCCTTTTGTTGGGGTGGCAGTTTCCACTGGAACACACACACACACACCGCTTCTAATGCAGACACCTGTTTTGTCTAACTCACTCCAAGCAAACAGCTACAGCCAATACGGATGGCAGCTCAGCTACTTATTCCAGCTACCATTCACTGTGCTATGACTAGCAATTCTGGTTCGTAAGCAAAGAACTCAGTGTTAGTTTTGCTAAATGAACAGCCTATCTTTCTCATTTTTATCCCACCCTTCCTTTAAGGAGTTGACAGCATAATTCTTTGTTTTTCCTGACTCCTTAACGGGTCCAAGTTCACCCCGTGAGTTTCATGGTTGAGTGAGGATTTGAATTTAAGACTGCTGAGTTCTCAAAAAAAAAAAAAAACCTGTGTGGTAATTCAGGCTGATAGCGTGTGACTGTTTCAGGGCCACCCAGTGATTTTGTTTGGCAGAGTGGGGATTTAAACCCCCCTCAGCCTAGTCAAGTGCCCCAAACACTATACCACACAAATTCTACAGTGGTGTCATCCCTTTAACAGAGATTTGCTTTGCAGTTGTCATCAGTTGGAGCTTTTCTCTGCATGGCAACATAGCAAACTTCTTTTTATAAAAGGGCAACTGCAAGCTCTGCTTTGAAAGAACAGTCCTAATTTTTATTTCTGTTCACAGGGGGGTGAGTGGGGGAAGGTAGGGACTTGGGGGTGTCTGATGCATCTCTACAGAGCTGCTGATGCTTTTCATGGGGGCAGTGAAGCCCTGACAGCTGCAAGTGATTGAGACATACAATAAAAGGAGGTTTGGGGATAATTTGGGATGAGGTACCATGCTGGGGGCTAGATGGGTAAGTCTTCATGGACCTCAAGTCTACCAGTTGCCTAGTCTTATTGGGGGAAAAGCTGTAGAGAAGGAGGAATATTTCCCTTGCCTGTAACTGGGACAAAGTGTTCAAGCATACGGCTAAAGGCAATCGTTCCTAAACCAAGAATTTCTACAGTCAAATGGCTGGGTTTCTGGTCTGCCCAGTCTAATGAAGCCACTTCACTTGCATTCCATTTGTTCCTTTACTCAATAATATATTCTAGTTTTGATCACTATTTCTGTATTATGTGCCATTAACTTTTGCAGGTTTTAAACCACCCAGGTGGTGAGGGGGGTGTTTTGAAAGTTGATTTTCAAGTTCATTGTTTGTTGAACTTGCACAACTTACTTAAATTTGTCAGTCTGGAAATCATTCTTTATTTTTGAGTTGCCTTTGGATATTGGTGTGTTTTTCTTCTAGTTGCTCACTTGGGTCTCATTTATGGGTACCTGTTGTTTCCTGCCCTGTAGACACAAACAACTAACTGTATTAGTGGTCATCATAATCCTTAAATCTTCTGTTTAAAGTGGGGAAATCATGAGGTGAAATTTCCTTTCTTTGTGTCACTGAATAGTAATATCCTCAGGGATTTCCAACACTTTAATAAAACATTCATTCTAGAATGCTGCTGGCTGTTTTAGATCATACTGGGTATCTTCAAACATGCCGTTGCTTGAGCCTCAGACTTTATACTAACATCACCCTGTGTTTTTCATTGCGGATTGTTTTAATACCTCATTACCATTATTCATCTTGGGGAAAGTCAGATGCCTCATAGACTTAGCAAGCTTACTTTCAGTGGCATGCAATAGGTTCTTACTCTTGCCAATGCAGGATATACATCCTGTCTAAACTAAGCTACCAAAGTCAAACAGACTTCACAAGATACTGCTTGTAGAAAAATAATTCACTTAACCTCCAAGACCCTGTGTCTCTCATACGGTCACTACTTTTTTCCCCACTACTTCATATGTTCATTACTTTATATATAAGGCTCCTTCACTCTGTTGCTAGAAAGTATGTCTTTAAACCCTTGAAAGCAATGAAACTTAAAGTCTGTCTAGTTGTATGTTAGATTATGGGCTTATTTATGCAACACTATATTTGGCATCAGTATTTGGGGAGAAAGTTGGGTGGTATGGAAGAAGTAACTGGCAACAGTGATCCTTGTTCTCATTACATATGTCTTAGATTATGGTAATGCACTCTGTGTGGAGCTGCCTTTGAATACAGTTCAGAAACTTTGGTCCAAAATGTGGGCTACTGTCAGAGGCTGCTGAAAGATCTGCACTGGCCACCTTCTGCTTCTGGGCATAATTGAAAAGGCTGATTCTTACAATTGAGGCTCTAAATGGCTTGGAGCCAGAATACTGTCCAGCCTGCCAGTTAACATCTGCCTCTCAAGCCCTGCTCTCTCTGTCCCTGCCTTCAGAGGCAAAGCTGGTGACAACTAGATGTAGAGCATTTTCTGTGGTGGCACCTCACCTCTGGAATACTCTTCCCCCTTGGGGCATGCCTGACACTTTATTTTCTTTTATGCACCAGGTTAAAACACATCTTTTTACCCAGGTTTTTAATTAGAGGGGTTTATCTTGTCAGCTTTTTAAGAGTCTGCCTCTGCTGTCTGACCATTTTTATGCTGCTTACGTCTAGTGGCTTTTTAATGTCTTGTTGTATATTGTGATGCTTTTTAAAATTATAAGCCACCTCAGGCAGGACTTTGAAGAGGCACATAGAAATACCCTAAATAAATAAATAAATGTTACAGAAATACAAAATAAAGATAGGCATTTCTCCATTATGCAGGATTGATGAAGCATGTTTGAATAATGCAATCCTATGCCAAGTTGCCCGCTGACTTCAATAGACTTAAAACTGGAATGTAGGATCGCACTGCTAGAGATATAGGCTATCAATTATTTTGCCTAGTCTATACTTTTATTACATGACCAGTCTTGGGAAGGCAAGGAATTGTCAGGACAAAAGAATCCTCAAAGGTTTCTTTAAGAAAATATGTACTTTGAAACAATACAGACAAAGGGGAAAGAAGCAGTGGTGGGCACGAGGTGCGTGCCGGACACTTTGGATGTGTGTTCAGATATTTCAGGGCTGAATATATATCCAAAAAATACCTTTTCAGTAAATATTTGTGTGTCTAGATTATATCCAAGATACTGGGAAATGGGTCCCCAAAAATAATGGAAATATTTGGGATTAACCAGGAAAATCGAGAGCCAGTATTTTAAGGCTTCTGGGACTCTTTTTATTTCATGTTACTGTGTGTCTGCCCTCTTGTCAGGGCTTGGTATTAGCTTCACAGATCAGTTTGCCTTGGATTCTGTCCTTTGAAATTGGTTGTGTTGGTCTTGCAGCATTGTGTTCTTTGCTCAAGGTGGTTTGCTTTGAGTTTGAGGTTTGCTTTGGATTCTCGGGTTCTACATTGGCTTGGATTCTCTGGTTTGACATTTGTTGGGCTTGTAACAGAGTTCCTTGTTCAATTGGTTTGGCTTGGAGGATTCTCTGGTTTGACTGTTGGCTTAGATTCTCTCATTTGCTATTTGTTGTGTGAGGCTTGCCACATTGTCTCATGTTTGTACTGGGATTCCCTGGTTCTACAACGGTTCTTTGGGCTTATTGGTTCTGTTTGCATTGGGAGGTTTTTAGACAGTGGTTCCTTTGCTGGGTCTTGAGCATTTGGTTACTGATTACCCTAGAAAAAGTTTGGAATTTTCTCCCTATAGGAATCCCCCTATAGGAAAACTATAGGAAGATAGTTCAGGGCACCTTGTTCAGGTGCCCAAAAGGTCCAATTTACTTGGAACTTAGTAGTTATCTATTGGACAGGCACCAACAGCTCTCCTGCAATTTTGATGTCATTAGCTTTGAAAACATCCCCTCCAGCCTCCCAGAAACATTCCCCATAGGGAATAATGGAGCCAAAAAATATCCACATCCTGGGGAAAAAACAGATTCAGATACTAAACTGGTATTTGGAACCAGGAATGTTAATAGTCTTCAGCTCCCTGATATCCAGATCTGGGGGGGGAAATCCTTTTTGTTCTCTCTCAAAGTGCACATCCTTGCCTGACACTGTAGAAGGGTGTAGGCATACAATTAATTTCAGGATTTTTTTTTCTTTTGTTACGCATCAGTATGGAGCACCAACACCTTTGAGGGGAGGTTCTCCCAAGTTCTGAGAGGGGAATTGATAGGAATTGGTACAACTTTATATATGAGTACTGGCAGCTTTAAAAAAAAAATCCAGTGACAGTCTTTTAATTCTAACATAAATTGTGAAGACAGTGAAGCATGAATCTAATAACTTTCAGCAACTGCATCTGCCCAGGTAACATAAGGTTACCAACCTCCAAGTGGGGCCTGGAGATCTGGGAATTACAAACTTTTCTCCAGAAAATGGCTGCTTTTGCAGGTGGACCATTCAGCACTTTCCCCACTAAAGTCCCTCCCCTCCCCAAACCCTGCTCTTCCAAGGCTCCACCCCCAAATCTTCAGGAATTCCTCAGCATGGAGTTGGCAGCCCTATATTTACCCCCAGACCAACATTGATAATGGAAGAGTTATCCTCTCCTATTGATTGCTTCTCTTAGAATGTGTGTGGGGGATGCTTCTGTATGCTTTGTGACGCTTTTCCATTAATAAATGATATTGTCCTTCCTCTGAAAGTCCTAGTTTCTACACACACTATACACCTGGTTAAATGTCCACTTCCTTTTGGAAGCCAACACGCTGAGAACATACAAAATACATTCTCAGGTACCAATTCTTAATCTGAGTTGAGCAGCATATTTGGCCCATTTCCAAAATAGCAACAACAATTCAAAATCGACTTAGTTCCTTTTCATCTTTTAATGAAGAAAATGTTGGCTAGGATTCCTTGGTTATTCCCTGAACTGAAAAGGAGGAATATATTTCTGAGGGTAGTTGGCAACCGCAGTAGCAAGAAAGCGTGTAGGCTTATAACTTATTGAATTCAGTTTAGATCAAATCTAGCAAGCTCTTCCACCACCATACAGAGGCTAGGTTATAAAAGCTAGGAATTCACTGCCACAGGAAGTGGTGGGTGCTACAAGCATGGACGGCTTCAAAAGGGAATTAGATAAGCATATGGAGCAGAGGTCCATCAGTGGCTATTAGCCACAAGGTATAGCTAGGGGCTCTGGGGCAAGTGATGCTCTGTCTTCTTGGTGCTTGGGGGGGGGGTCAACAGTGGGAGGGCTTCTAATGTCCTGGCCCCACTGCTGGACCTCCTGATGGCACTGGTATTTCTGGCCACTGTGTGACACAGAGTGTTGGACTGGATGGGCCTTTGGCCTGATCCAACATTGGCGTCTCTTATGTTCTTATGTTCTTATGTTCTTAAAAGCTTGAACCGTTACCAGAATCAGACCAATGGCATGTACTAGCAAAATGATTCTCACTGTGAATAGTGCTGTATGTGTGAAAGGGGGTCCTGTACACTGCAGTTGCTCCTAGCAGGGTGCAGAGTGTCTCTCTACCACGAAGGATCTATGACATTGACAACCACTCAGAATCTGCATCACTCAGAATCTTGCATCATATGGTGCAAGAATAGCCTGTGCCATGTCAGACTGTGTCATGGGGAGGAGAATTCTATTCTACATGCCCCACATGGGAAAAAAATCCCTTCACATTTAAAAACACATCAAGGCAAAAGTTCATACCTTAACCTTTTTCACGCTGTGCTACTTTGCCACTTAACAGAGCATTATTTATGTAGGAGAGTGTTAAGCAATAGAACTATAAAGGGGTCAGTCTTTTAAAATTGTTTTTCAGTGGTCTGCTGTAGCCATGTGTAGTGGCTTGTTCTTATGCTCTGGATTGTTTTTAGTGGCTATATGGTTTACTATATGGTTTAAGCTGTGAGCCGCCTCAAACCTGTCTCTGGAGAGGTAGTACATACACTTTAAAATTAATAAAATTAATAAATCATTCCTCACCTGGTGTTTGAACTGATACGGCCCATTCTACCACGGCAGGCTGCTGTGATCTCATTATCGCCTCATTTCTGCTGCATATGTACACTCAAGCCTCTATGCCAGCAATGGAGGACAGTTTTTTGTATCATTGGCATAGAATCCCTAAGTGCAGCCCCTTCCTTTTCCCCCATAGGATTGAATGGCAACCATGAGAAGGTTAACAGGGGGACCCAGTAATTGAGAATCAAGGGAGTTCTGTTTCGTGGTCACACTAGAGCATAATGGAATGTTGTGAACACTTGCATGGATTCTGAGAAGTCTGTTTCTTTCTTTCTTAAACAGAAAGAATGGAGATGCTCATTTACAAATTATGCAAGGGATCAGAAGTACCATGATCTTTCAGAGAAAAGTTCTGTATAAATGCAGTGTATTATTTAGATGATGTTATTAATGGGACTGAATTCTGTGGGTGCTGGAGTGTGTGACCTACCCTTGGGGTGGGGGGCCACCATACCCATGACAATCCATGATACCACAGAAGCAGATGGAGGCTGAGAGGCAGCAACAGGCTTCTTTACTCTCTGTTTGTTTGTACAAACTGAGTTGTTGACTTCACACCATGTTGGTCCATGCTCCAATGCCTGCCTTCAGAAAGGTCCATCTCTGGCCACTCCCATCTAGTCCCAGCCCAGATTTGGCTCAACTACTTCCTTCAGGGCCTACCCAAACAATGCTGCTCTCCCTAGGCATGGCCTGCTCTAGCCTGGGCTGCGCCTCGAGCTACCCGCTGGACTCCATCTGTCAGCCTCTCCCTGGCATCCCACCCTTCAAAAGTAGTCCCTCTACCTGACACCCCCCCCCCCCGAAGTTAGCCAACCCCATCCTAATCTCCCATTGTCGGGTCACACATTTCCAATCAGACTGCAGCCAGTGCTGTATCTTCCTCCCAAAAGAGTCCCAGTCACCACCAGGGCCATGTTACCCTGGCTGTTTTCCTGCCCGGGTGAGTTCCTATTGCTTAGTGGCATAAGGTTCCACACCCCAGTGGGTATGTAAGCTTTTGGGTTGCATAGTGGTGTTGAAATATTTTTCTGGGTGCTGCAAGGTTTTGGGTTTTTTTTTTTTCAAAAAAACTGCTTATATTCTATTTAGTTCTCTTCTTTGACAGGATGTAGAAGAGAGATGTCAAAGGAGAACATGTAAAAAAATCCTACCAAGTGTTCATAAATCCTGGAGCTCTTTGAATTCTGGACTGTGTTTTTGAGAAGTGTGCAGCCCAATACTATGTCTGTTTGCTCTCAGACTTGATGGGACGAATTCCAGAGCAGATGTGTCTATTCGGCTTATTTTGTATTTGTGTCATTATACGCTTCTTCTGCCCTTCTTCCAAGCAGCTCAGGGGGTCATTCATGGCTCTCCTACCTGTCCAGTGGATTACAATCCGAATTGCCACTTTGCATGACTTAGTATGTAAACTGCAGATACTCTCACAGAGAAATTTTTCCTCACATGCCTCTAGCTGAGTAACACTGGCCATTGCTTAAAGACAGTGTACTTCTGAATGCCAGTTTCTGGCATACAGAGACAGGGCTAGGCTATGTGCCTTTTCTGCGGGCTTTTCAAGGCATCTGGTTAGCTACTGTAGAAAACAGGACACTGGGCTAGATGGACTGACCACATTGTTGATCTAGGAGGCCAATTCTTAATTCCTGTCCAAAGAAAAATAGAGCACTCATCTATAGCTGCCATTGCCAAAGGGTTAAATATATGAAAACTAGCTTAAAGAGGCAGGGGCAGAGAGAGAGAATGTGCACTAGTATCATCCTGCTGTTAAGAATTAATTTGCTTTGGTAATTAACAGTAAATAATTTGCTATATCCTATTGGTAATTGGTAAATCATTTGCTATATCCTATTAGTTTGAATCAAGGGGGTCTCTCTTTTTGCACAGGTACTTGGCAACCCAAATATCATAGCCAGAAGCAAATTCCTGTAGAAATATTTGATTCTTGAAGAGTTTAAAAGGCCTGGTTGTACTTCTGACATGCTTCCAAAGAATGGGATGGTTTTCAAACCCTTCAGACGAGTTATCTATTAGAATCTATTAGAATCTACTGACCCTTTAAGAAAGCATTGCAGTGAGACAAACACATAATAAGGACTACATAGGGAAGTTTTTCAATAGGAAAAAAGTCCAGCAGGATCGTATATCTCTCTTTTTAATGAGCAAATTGATTTAATTTAATCCTACACTAACCAGTGCTAGGATCACAAATCAAAATGGTGGTCATGGCTATTTAAAGACTTGCAGAACTCAAGAGCCAGCAGATAGATCCATCAACCTTTCCTCTCACTTCCACCTGTCAGTAGAGGTAGATACCTGGAGGAAATAATGACTATTTGTGTAAATAATGACTATACCTGTGTCCTGTAAAACGATTTGCACTTTCCACTGACCATTTCCACCAACCATATCTGGGGTTAGCTTTTTCTAAATGAAGCAATCTGGTTGATCAGATAAAATTTACTTTACCAGTGTACAAACCACTGTAAAAAGAAAACACTACTGGGAGTTTAATCAAATAATATAACAGATGACTGGTAGATCTAAGGAATAGTTTACTAATATGCCTTAGATAAGAGCATCATTACAGTTACTAATCCTTATTGAACAAATGTTTGAGAGAAGAGTGTCCTGTGTTGCAATATAAAGAACAGATAAACATAAAGAAGCATAACTTTTTAAACTACTTAATCTGGGTAACAATATTTTCTAGTATTCAATATTACCGTAACCTCATTATAGTTACGTTTATTCATTTAAATGTTTATACGTTGCTTTCTTCCCAATGTGTTTTAAAATATACCCGTCAGATTAATTTCTATTATGCATTTATATTAGGTATTATTATGTAAATATCAGATCACATGTTAGATTCAACCCTCAGGCAATCTTGTCATTAGAGTATCTAAAGAGAGATGAAGTTCTAGACTATTGGGGAAATTAAAAACCAATATATCTTCAGGTCCTGATGGCATACACCCAAGAGTTCTTAGGGAACTCAAATGTGAGGTTCTTGATCTAGTAACTTGTTTATGTAATTTATCACTAAATTCAGCTGCTGTACCAGAAGACTGGAGACTAACAAATATTACACCAGCTTTTTTTTTTTTAAGGTTCAGAGGGGAACCAGGAAATTACAAGCCAGTTAGCCTAATGTCTGTTCCAGGCTAATTGGTAGGAACTGTCATCAAAGATAGGATTATAAGGCACTGTGACGGAATTGTAGGACAAAGCCAGTTTTAAAATGCTCCTTGGGACAGAGTCAGGGAGCTTATGAGTTAATCTTCCCTGGAGAGACGAGCTTATGTGATTGGCTGCTTTACTCGCTCTCTGATTGGCCAGCATCAGCTTAGAGAGGAAATAAAACAGCTGATCTGGAGGGGAAAATTTCATTCACCTTTTGGTCTTTGTCTGAAATCTAACGTCTGGATCATAAGAACATAAGAGAAGCCAATGGCCCATCCAGGTCGACACACAGTAACAAAAAATACAAGGTGCTATCAGGAGGGGCCCCAGGGGGGCCAGGACACTAGAAGCCCTCCCACTGTTGCCCCCCCCAGCACCAAGAATACAGAGCATCACTTGCCCCAGACTGAGAGTTCCTATCTATACCTCGTGGCTAATAGTCACTGATGGACCTCTGCTCCATACGTTTATCCAGTTTCTTCTTGAAGCTGTCCATGCTTGTAGACGCCACCACCTCCTGTGGCAGTGAATTCCATGTGTTCATCAATAGCCAGAGGGTTTGGCTTCTGAGGGAAGAGACTTTGGGAGTCAGAGATTTCTCTCAGGGAATTGTCAGAAAAGTACTTCTATAGAGAGAAAGACTCCATTGTCTAAGATATATTAAAAACTACTCTGAATGAGAATTCAGATTCTCAGTCAAGAAAGCTACAGCACTGCTTTATACAGACATATGTCCTGATGGTAGGACTCCCGCAACCCGCCCCCCCCCCAATGCCGGACACCGCTCTACCACCCAGGAGCTCTGTGGCGACCACACTCACCTGGAGTCTCAGAGTGTCAGACGAAGTAGCCAGGCGGAGGTGCAGCAATGTTGCGTCCCCTCACCCCAGGGCCAGCAGCTGCAAGGCGGGGGAGGGGGCTCCCATGGGGCTTGGAGATGGCTGCGCCAGGCCTGTGGACTGGCGTGAGGGCTTGAATGCACCTCCAGGCCCGGTGGCCTGGCACAGCTTCCCAATGGAACAACACCCCACCCAGGAAGTGACGCCCGGCACCAAGGCCCCACTCGGGGCTTGGCAGCAGGGGGAAGGATGGGGGTGGGCTCAGGGAAAGCTTGGGGGCGTGGGGAAGGGGATAAAAGAAGAGCAGCACAAGAGGGCCAAGGAGGATTCCCCTGAGGTGTGTGAGCCACAGCCAGAGAGAGGGAAGGCGAGCGACCCAGGAGGAACATGGAAGCAGGGTGTGGTGCAGTAGGCCCCTTTCCCCCGTTCAAGCAACTGAGGCCCTAGCTGCTCTCAAAGACTGAGGTTTCTCAAGGTGGCTGAGCTTCTCCAAAGTTTCGAGCTTAGCGACAACGAGGGGAGGGGAGGCCGAGTTGTGCAAGAACATATAGTACTGGAAGAGGAATTTGGCAGGAGGTTTGAGGAGTTAGAGACAACTCCCAGAAAAGCCAAATAGGAAAAAGGAGTTATTGCTTCTTAAGGACTAGAAGAATAACTTCTAGCCAGTAGGAAGGGGTTGGGAAGAGAACACTGGTCTGTGATAAAGGGGAAGATCTTAGACACCTGAAGAGTTACTGGAAAGCTATAATATCTAAAGGGAAAACCTAGAAGCACTAAGACAAAGCTATTCTCTAAGGAACTGTATTTAAGATGCTGTTACACAGAACCTCAATTCTGTATATATATTTGAAAGTTTTACCTCAGCAACCTCTATATCATGAATCCTCATATTTATATATTTCCTGCCTGATTATTAAAATCTTTATTCTGTTTTAAACATTAAATTTGTGTCACGTGCCATTTCATGAGGGTATTTTAAAATGAGACATCTCCTGTAGTTCCTCTAGTTCCTGTGCTGGGCCAGAAGCCTAAACTAATATCTGTGACAGGGCGTGACAGTTAACGCTTATAAAATAGAGAAGGACAGCTCAGCCACTGAGGGGAACTAAAAATATTTTTGGTGGGAAAATCTGCCTGGGGGGAAGGGAAGCATAATAGAATCATAAAGTTGGAAGGGACCTCCAGGGTCATCGAGTCCAGCCCCCTGCACAATGCAGGAAATTCACAAATACCTCCCCCTCCACACGTGTAGTGACTGCTGGTCCATGCCCAGAAGATGACAAAAAACCTCCAGGATCTCCAGCCAAACTGGCCTGGAGAAAAATTTCTTCCTGACCTAAAGTGGCAATCAGCATTTCCCTGGACATGTAAAAAAGGGCCACAAGAACTAAGCACTGAGGCAACCCTTCCTGCCCTCCCTCTCATGATCTGCCTAAGTTCACAGAATCCACATTGCTGTCACATGGCCATCTAGCCTCCAAGGGTGAAGAGCCCACCACTTCCTGAGGAAGCCTGTTCCACTGAGGAACTGCTCTGTCAGGAAGTTCTTCCTAATGTTTAGTTGAAAACTCTTCTGATTTAAGTTCAAGCCATTGGTTCTGGTCCGACCTTCCGGGGCAACAGAAAACAACTCCACACCATCCTTTAGATGACAGCCCTTCAAGTACTTGAAGATGGTTATCACATCACCTCTCAGTCATCTCCTCTCCAGGCTAAACATACCCAGCTCCTTCAACTTTTCCTCAAAGGACTTTGTCTCCAGACCCCTCAGGGGTCTGTCATAGGCATATAGAGGAACAAAGCCTGCTGTGGAAAAATCAGCATGGCTTCTGCAAAGTGAAGTCCTGCTTCACCAACCTTTTGTAAACCTTTGAGAAAGTGAACAAATATATAGATAGCGGTGGCCCAACAGACATTATATACTTGGACTTTCAAAAGGCTTTTTTTTTTTTTTATACAATAAATTTTATTGATATACAAAGAATAGCTGACAAAAAAGTGTACAAACATAGTTTGGTAAAGCAAAACAGTAACAAATAGTGTTCATATGCATAACAGTCAACGATTACTAACTGTAACTTGTGATCTTTGTAAATTACATATATAAAATATTAAGAAATAAAAGAACCAACTTAATGATTAAGAACGTAAACAAATACCTTTCAGTAGAAATAGGTAAGCAAACGTATGTACTGTTGCAAAACTTTGGTATAAATTTGACAAGGTTCTAAACAAAAGACTCCTGAGTAATGGGATAAGAGTCATGGGATAAGAGGACAGGTATTATTGTGAACTGAAACTTGGTTAAATGTCAGGAAGCAAAGAGTAGGAATAAATGGACAGTCCTGACAATGGAGGGGAGCAAGTAATGGGTTCCCACAAGGATCAGTATTGGGGCTAGTAATCTTTAATTTATTCATAAATGATCTGAAACTAGGGGTGAGTAGTATAGTGGCCAAGTTTGCAGATGACATAAAATTATTCAGGATGGTGAAAGCCGAGGATGGCTATAAAGAGCCCCAGGAGAATCTCCACAAATTGAATGAGTGGACAACAATGTGGCAGATGAAATTCAGTGTTGGTAAATGTCAGGTGATCCACACTGGAATTGAAAATCCCAAGTCTAGGCTAACAGTGTCTGAATTTGCTGAGACTGAGAGGGAAAAAGATCTTGGTGTTGTAAGATAACTCAATGAAAGTGTCAACCCAGTGTGCCGCAAATGGTGTGGTCTCATTTGGAATACTGTGTGCAGCTCTGGTCACCATTTCTAAAAAAGGACATCACAGAGCTGGAAAAAGAACAGAAGAAAGCAAGCAATATGATTAGGAGAGTGGAGCACCTTCCCCATGAGGAAAGGCTGACGAGTCTGGGACTTTTCAGTTTAGAAAAGAGACAACTAAGAAGGGATACAGTAGAGATTTATAAAATTATGCATGGGGTGAAGAGAACTAACAAAGAGAACTTTTTCTTCCTCTCCCAAAATACTAGAAATCGAGGGCTTCCAATGAAGGTGGTGGGCAGTATTCTCAGGATGAACAAATGAAAATACTTCTTTACACAAGAGTGATTAAAATGTGGAATTTGCTGCCAGAGGATGTAGCGATGGCCACAGACACAGACAGCTTTAAAAGGGTGCGGTGGATTGTGCCTGCTCTGGCCTGCATACCTTTTCTGCCCTGCCCTCCTACGGGTTTCTCAACACCTGTAAGGGTTTTTCTTTCTCTTTAGTAACCCACTGCCACCCCCTGACCTTTGTACAGAATTGCCCACTGGGAGGGTCAGGATTCCCAGCTTCCCTTACAAGTTCTGAGGCCTTACCTGTGTCTCCTGCTACCCAGGGCCTGGTCACCATGGGAACATCTTACTGCCTTGCACCCCTGGAGGAATAGCCACTTGCCAACAGCCTTCCTTCCTCCTGGCACTCCTTTTAAAATAGCACATCCAAGATGGTGGGGATCTATGTGGTTCAGAGAACTGCTACCAGCATCCAACGTTATAAAGTATTTATTAAAAAGAAAATGTTTACAAGCATACTTTTAGCACCAAATTGAGCAAAGGGTACCAAAAGAAATGAGGAAAATGCAAATCCTCTGTCCCTATCAGATGTTAAAATAGGACAGGCCCCTAGCTTAGGTACGTACAAATCCCTACAGTTACCATTACCTTGAAACTTGCTCCAGGCTCTTGAGGCAAGCACATGGTTAATGGCTGCCTTGCCAGAGGAGAGGTCTGTGTCTGCTCATGGATGCAGCACCCAAGGAAAAGAGCCCTCCTTCCTGTTGCCAGGAGTTTTTGTCATATCTGTTTCTCCACCCACTGACCAGGTCATCCCAGGTCAAAAAAGCATTTTCTGGGGCTTTTTCCTGAAGATTATTCTGGCGGCGGGCGTGCGGTGGGGTGGGGGGGGGGGGGCGAGGCTTGGCCATCCCATTGTCTCTAGCTGTACCCATTAGCATTTCTTAAGAGGTAACCTGGAAAGCCATTGATGTAATTACTTCTTCCCAGCCAGGTCTCTGCCCAGAGGGGGAGAAAACCTGTTAAAATGCAAAGTAGAGGCTTTGCTCATCTAAAACCTCCCAGGGGGCGAAAGGGCATTTCTTCACAAAGGGGATTAGATACATGGTAGTTAGGTCTATTTCATGGCTACTAGTCATGGTGACTAAAGGGAACTGCCACATTCAGAGGCAGTAAGCTTCTGAATCCCAGCAGCAGGAGGCAATATCAGGGGAAGGCCTTGGCCTCTATGTCCTGTTGCTGGACTTCCAGAGGAACTTGTTGGCCACTGTCTAAGATAAGACACTGGACTATATGAAACACTGGTCTGATCTAGCAGGGCTCTTATGTTTTATGATATGTTAGCTGCAATGGAGGATGTCTTCCTCTTCCAGAGCCAGTCTTATTCCATCACAGTATGACTCTATACTTAGCAGAAAGTTATCATGAGATCCAGTCAAGAGAGGTGAAGGTGTTATGCTAGAAACTTCATTGCCCTTATACTCACCCCACTATCCCCTCTAATCATAGACTGTGCAAGGGTTTTGGTGGGTAGCCAATGCTGGTCAGAGGCAGCAGATCCAAGTTTGAGTGACCCAGTGGCGACTTTAAAGACCAACTAAGTTTTATTCAGGGTATAATGTGTGCATGCATACCTGAAGAAATGTGTATCTGAAAGCTTATACCTTGAATAAAACTTTGTTGGTCTCAAAGGTGCCATTGTGCAAGGATTTGTAATTCTTCAAAAACCTGCAAATTATATTTGGCTAGAGATGACAAAACAATGAAAAAATGCATGCACTGTGAGGAATGATGTCTTTGTCAACATTCCTGAAAACAATTGCTTTGTCTCAGATAACTACAATGGCTGTCATTTGGCAAAATTTGGGCTTGGATCCACAGTAGTTTGAACAGAATTCTTAATGTTCAGTGGAACTTCCTGAACCCTCAAAAAGGCTTTGCCAAAGTTTGGAGGAGTCTCTGGAATAGAATGGGATGTGCTACAGGAGAGTCAGTTGAAGGGAGGAGGACAGGGCTTGTTTTGTAGAAAAAGCTTGCAGGAATTCATTCGCATAATAGCCCACACCCCTGACTTGCAGCTCATTAGCATAATAGGCCACACCCCATGCCTTCCGTCGGCTTGCCCAGGGATCCCGCAGCTGTGGGAAGCCCAGGCAAGCCACCCTTGAAGGGAAGGGAAGGCAGTTTAAACTGCCTTCCTTTGGCTTGCCTGGGTGTCCCGTGGCTGCAGGGAGCCCGGGCAAGCTGGCCCATGGAGGGGAGGGGAGGCAATTTAAACTGCCTTCCCTTGGCTTGCCTGGGCACCCCTCGGCTGCAGGGAGCCCGGGCAAACTAGCCCTTGGACAGGCTGGGGAAGGCACTGGGAGGCATTTAAATGCCTCCCCGGTCCTTCCAAAGTCCCCCCTGGCCTTGGAGTCGCTGGGGGGGTCACTCTCCAGAAATTTTGGCTGTAGTGGGTGTGGCCAACTCTGAAGCTAGCCGGAACTCCATTCCTGTGCGTTCCTGCCCAAAAATAGCCCTGGAGGAGGATATAAACAATCTCACAACCACACCTCACCAGATGGAAGTATCTGTGGTACTTTGGAACAGGGTGGGCGTTTCACCTTGCCAAACTGTGTTTAGTAATAGAAGAAGCTCTAATATAGTTCACTCTTAGTAAGACTACTCTGTTTGGATTGCTCTGAACTGGTGTGTCTGAAACGTGCAGTCTTAGGAGAAAGAACAAGGATGCGTTCTGGATTTTTGTCAGCTACAATAAGAGTAATTAATCTTAATTCTAGCCCTCTCTCAAAAAAAAGCACAGGCTTTTATTCCTCAAGGGAAGCAAAGAAGGCTCAGTTGTTTTGTGGCAAATTAATCTTACAAAGGGAATCTTCCGAAGAAAATCAATAGCTTATAACAAGAGCTCGGAAGCTTAAAACCAGAACTGAAAGGGGATTTTCCTTTCAGGCTTCACTGTAAACAATGCTCTTGGTACTAAATTATGCTTTCTTGTGGGCAAAACTACCCAGCTATGATTTGGCTTCCCATTTTGTATTGAAAACTTGCCATAGACTTTGCATAAATAAGGCTTTATACAAATATCTGCAAAGACCTCTTTAAAATAACAGGTGTCCTAACAGCATTTGGATTTTTGGCATCATTGTTGTTATTACAACACCATGAATATACATGGAACATTACCAAGTTTCATAAGCGAAAACATTCCCTAGTTCCAAACACATGCCTCCCTGGAACTCCCCTGAAACTCCTGTCTCTCTGAAGCCATCAATGAAATCGCCCCCCCCAACATCCTCTCTGACCCTGGCATAAAACTTCCCCCTGGTACACTATGGAACTTAGGGGGATGAAATGGGAACTCAGACAACTGGAGTGAATTTGGCAGCAAGTTCATTTCGAAGCCACAAGAGTGTCTTATAGGATGCTTCTGAAATCTTATGAGATGGTGGTGAACAGTGCTCCCGCTAAGCTGTGGAGTCTTGTGAGCAAAAATTCTACTTTGTAAGCTACTGGCATTAAAGCTGTGAGTGAGCAATTTGACTACTGTATAAATTAGTTTGCTTTGGAGCCATCCTTCCTGAGCTAAGACAAAAACGTGTGAGCTGGAGGCTAAAAAACTGAGCTAGCTCACACTAACTCACCTTAGAGGGAACACTGGAAGGCCACCAAAAAAGATTTTTATGCGGCCACCATCGCATCTGCTATCTCTCGCTCGGCTCAATTATTTAGGATAATTAGGTCTCTTACATCCCTCTCAGGAAAGACCCAGAATAATAGAAATTCTACTATAAGCTGTGAGGCATTTACGAGCTTTTTTTGTAGATAAAGTCTTGTTGCTCTGCTGCAACCTTCCAGCTTATGTTGACACAGTGCATGAACTGGAGTCCCCTTGACCATCTTTGGATTCAGTCTTTGACACCTTCAGCTGGCTCTCCCAAGCCGATGTTGACGGGATCCTGGGTGCTGTTGGGCCAACCACCTACTTCTTAGACCTTGTGGCTGGTGAAGGCTAGCAGTGAGATATTACAAAATCCCCTGGAAGATATTGTGAATCTGTCCCTGGGTTCAGGGATCTTTCCGGAGAGGCTGAAGGAGGTAGTGGTAGTTCCACTCTTGGAGAAAGCAAATTTTGATCCTATGGATCTGACCAATTACCGCCCAGTCTCAAATCTTTAGTTTCTGAGCAAACTAATTGAGAGAGTGGCAGCAGAAGAGCTCCAGAAATTCCTGAATGACACATCAGTGTTGGATTCATCTAGCCATGGGATGGAAGCAGTGCTGTTCACCCTCACGGACAATATCAGTAGGCAGCTGGATCAAGGCGGGTCGGCACTGCTGATTACTCGACCGTACAGCAGCATTCGACACAGTTGATTACAACTTATTGACTCACTGCCTTGCCAACGCTGGAATCCATGGGATAGTCTTGCAGTGGTTCACCTAATTCCTCCATGGTCAAGGACAGAAGGTGGCGTGGGAGCGATGGTGTCTCCAAGGTACCCACTGGAATGTTGGGTTCCTCAAGGAGCACTTCTCTCCCCAATGTTATTTAACATATACGTGTACCCCCTCACCCAGCTAGTGTGGAGTTTCAGGCTGGGGTGTCATCAATATGCCAATGACACCCAGCTATTTCTGTTGATGATGCCACTCCTGGGAATTTAACTGGAGGTTTGGAGGATGTGGTTTGGTGGTTAAAGCAGAGTCAGTTGAAATTGAATCTGGGTAAGACGGAGGTTTCGGGGGGGGGGGGGCTCAGTTGGGTTGTGACCTCCTGACTCTTGATGGTGTGCCCCTATCCACCAGCACTGATCATCAAGAGTCTGGGTGTGACTCTGGATGCCTCCTTGTCTATGGAGGCCCAGATTGCGAAAGTTGCCAAGCTGCTGTTCTTCCAAATGCAGCAGGTTAGGCAATTGGCTCCCTACCTATCTCACCCCGACCTAGCCACAGTTATCCACACAGTGGTCACCTCCAGAATAGACTACTGTAATTCACTTTATGCAGGCGTACCCTTGCACCTGACCTGGAAATGCCAACTGATCCAAAATGTGGCCACACGAGTCCTCACAGGGACCTTTGGGACCGCCTCTCTCAGTAATCCCCGGAAGAACATTGCACTCGGGGAATAAGAACCGCCTGGTGGTCCCCGGCTCAGGAAAGATTTGGCTGTCCTCAACTAGGACTAGGGCTTTTTTTGCACTGGCCCCTGCCTGGTCGAACTCTCTGCCAGAGAACATCCATGCCCTGCGGGAGTCATTACCTTTCTACAGGGCATGCAAGGCAGAGATGTTTCGCCAGGCATTTTGTGGAGAACCGCAACGGGACAGTATGAAGTCAGGCACTCTCACACCCCCTCCACCCTCCATAACCCCTCCCCCCAGGAGGACTGTGGAAGCTGAAATCTTTCTTTCCACACCATCTTGGAATGTGTACTGTTTTACTTGTTGTTATGTTTTAGGTATTTTAATTGAATTTTAATTGCTGTTTTTTAATTAAATGATTTATTTGACAACACTTTCTGTTGTAAGCCTGCTTGTAAGCCTGCTTGCACGGAAGGGTGGCCAAATAAATCTAATTTAATAAATAAACATATAATACATAATGGAAGCTGTTTAACTGATATTGCTGTATTTCAAGTGGTCATTTTTGTAGGGCCCCAAACATCACGGGGCTTGAGAGAACAACACAAGCTTTATCCCTAAAATCCGCGTACATTTACCTTAGTGTTTGTTTGTTTCAGGGGTCATTTCGTAGAAAAAGAGGTGCAGGAGCTCATTAGCATAACTTATTTGCATATGCCACACCCCCTGACATCACCGGAAGTGTGTCAGAAGGTAACACCCACCACTCAGGCTCCACTGGACTGTTTTGGATTGCTAGCTACTGGGGGGGGGACGTGCAGATCTGTCCTCACAGGGGAGGGAGAGTTTGTACCTGAATAAAACTTGGTCTTAAAGGTGCCACTGGACTGTTTTGGACTGGGGGGGGGGGGTTTGCAACTTACCTGGCTGCTTCTTGCTCTGACTGAGGGCTGCTGGGAGCAGGGGGCGGGGCTTGTTGCATGTGCCCGCCCCCTGGGCTCTTTACTGCCGGAGCTCCGCTCCTGTGCACTCCTGCAGGAAATGACCCCTGGTTTGTTTCTTGATGTTACTTTAAATTCCTGTGTTCACACATGACTTTAAAACTCTCAATCCAATCCCATTAAAAATGTAATTGTTAGGATTAGTTCTCAACAGTTGCAAGAACTAGAAACTTCATGGTTCTTTGTATGCTCCAAAATAAGTCCAGGGCATAAGGAAAGACTTCTTTAAGACCTCACAATTTGTATGTGGGTGTAGAGAGCCCTCAGGTCACAGCCGCTTTATGGCGACCCCATAGAGTTTTCAAGGTAAGAGACGTTCAGAGGTGGTTTGCCATTGCCTGCCTCCACATCACTACCCTGGTATTACTTGGAGATCCAAACACTAAGCAAGTCTAAGCCTGCTTAGCTTCTGAGATCTGATGAGACTGGCCTAGCCTCACAACTACATACTACAGATTCAGGCCAGGGCAAGGGATCCTTCTCTCTCTTAGTGCTATTAGTCCACATGGATTAGCAAGAGAAAGTGATGAGCCATGCAGGCACCAGAAGAAAGAAGGGAGGGGAAAGCAGGGAGTTGGTATGTGTACCTTGAACGGAGAAGGCAGGAGAGGATGGGATGGTTCTGCAGCTAATATTTACAGATCCAGCTTAAATTAATTGCCTTGACTCTATGTACCTGCCCACACCCTAGGGTTGCCAAATACCTTTTGTTCTGCGGCGGGGGGCTCCCGGACGGTGTCTTGCGCGTGCATGCACCGCATGCACGTCAGCCGGATGTGACGTGCTGACGCCGGGCACGCTGGGGGCGGGGCCACAGCCATCTGAGCTGGAAACATTTTCCCCTCAGATGGCTGTGGCCCCGCCCCCAGCGTGCCCAGCGTCAGCACGTCACATCCGGCTGACATGCACGCCGGGGTGGGGTTTCCCTCGGGGCCCGATTCCGCAGCGGCGGAAATCAGGCCTCCAAAACGGGGGGAAATCCGCCCCCCAGGGGGAATTGGCAGCCCTACCACACCCTGAGGTGGTTTACTTCTCCTTCTCGAGATTCCCAATTATTGAAGTATGCCGAGTGGCAAGGCTTTCTCAGTGGCCACCCCCTAATCTTCAAAATTGTATTCCCTTGGAACTATGCGTATCCCCTCATTGTAGACATTCCAGCATCAAAGCCTTAGTTGTTTTAGGC
This sequence comes from Gekko japonicus, assembly GCF_001447785.1. Taxonomy (NCBI): domain Eukaryota; kingdom Metazoa; phylum Chordata; class Lepidosauria; order Squamata; family Gekkonidae; genus Gekko; species Gekko japonicus. Next base: position 166,881 of record NW_015165853.1, on the reverse strand, counting down.
TGCGATCATGCACACTAAATAATTCGCTTTCAATCCACTTTCAATGCACTTTTGAGCTGGATTTTGCCAGTTCACACAGGCCCATTCTGCATCTAGCATTCGCTCCGCTGTTATACCAAACCCACATTGGAACAGAAATTCCCCTCTACATTGCATGCCACTTTCACTTACTTTGATTGTCGGATTTGATGGTAGCTTCCATACTGCATACGGAATACTGCATTCCGTACTGCATTCCGTACCCCTCCTCCTTCCCTTCGCGGACTTTTTTTTTGGGAAAGAAGAGAGAGCAGGATCTTCTTTTGTGTGGGAGCCGGGACAAGGGGAAAGGGGGGGGGGAGAAGAGAGTGCCCTCAAGCACACAGTCGCACGCGCGCACGCGCCCGCCTGCGCGGCCCTGAGGGGAGGGGGGAGAAGAGGGGAGGGGGCAGAAACACCGTTAAAAAACTAACCCGGCTGTGCAGGCGGGCGCGCTAGACGCTAAAAGTCAGTCAGTAGTGGCAGGAGCGGGCGGGCGAATAGTTTGGCGGGGTGCGTGTCTGTGGGGGGAATGAATAAGGCAAGACCTGACGGGAGCGGGGGTTGGAGATAACGTTTTGCGTTCGCCGGGTGGAGGGAAAAGCCCAAGCTAAGCAAAGGAGAAGGAACTGCGCCGGGACTGGACTATACCTCAGATAGTTTTCTGGATAGGAGTGGATCACCCGTGCAATTAGTATCCTGTATTTCCACATACGGTCCTGAAGCGCTTGCTCTCTCTGTGTGTTCCTCTTTCCCACAACTCGCTTCAATGCCTGCTCGGAAGAATAAGCCGACCAGAGGCGTCTTCCAGTCTCATTCTCTCTGCAGTCTGTAATAGGCTTGCATCCAGGCATTGTGGGGGGCAGCAGGGGCAGCTGCTGCTTATGTACTGCATGCTGGTTCGCTTCCTTTGATCTCTTGGTTTTATGGTACTGTCTGCATAGATTTATGGCCGTTTTATGGCCATTCAGGGGTGACTCTGCAGTCAGTACAGTGTTGGTTTTGAGCTGCATCTTTTTCTCTTCCAGTGTGGGTTTGGTAAAACGACGGAGCGAATGCTAGATGAAGAATGGGCCACAGCAAAAATCCAGTTGAAAGTGGATTATTTCGTGTGTATGATTGCAGCCTTTGAAGGCCTTTTGAAATTTAAACTCTTGCCCTGGTTTTAAATATGGTGTCAAATCATTTTCTAGTTCGTAATGCTTTGAATTTCATTCCTGTGGCTGTATTTGTGCTTTATTCATTGATGAGCCACTGTAGGTGCAGTCACACACACCAGATAAAACGGAGACGAAGCGAGGCTATTTCCTCCGAAGGAATTTGACCCGCAGTTGTGAGATCACACCTCCCTTTGAAGCTGTGGGCACAGCCCGTCAGTGTGTGATCAGATGCAACTGCAGGTAAGTCCTTTTTGTGAGTGGGCACCGTTTGTTTCCCGTGAGATTAAAAGAGGAATCGCACTTCTGCACTGAGGGCTCCCTATGGAGTTTGCGATGATGCACATACTGTGTGTGATCAGATGCAACTGCAGGTAAGTCCTTTTTGTGAGTGGGCACCGTTTGTTTCCCGTGAGATTAAAAGAGGAATCGCACTTCTGCACTGAGGGCTCCCTATGGAGTTTGCGATGATGCACATACTGTGAAGGGGGGGGGGAGAAACAACGGCACAGAGTCAGGATGGCCTGATCAGACCATCCTGACGGCATGAGAGCGTGCCGGAGTGATCAGACAGGGGAAAGTCCATCCGTGGCCCATCGCAACCCGTTTACTACCAGATTCCCCCCGGTGTCTTTTAACTCTTCTTCTGCAGCAGAGCAGAACGGGTTGCCGACGGCTGCAGGATGCTTCCCAGATGTTGTTGTCCGATCACTCCCTTTTAATCCACCCGGCATTTCTGCCTGTGTCGTGTCTAATTGTGTGTATGATTGTGGGCACAACGTCAGCGATTAGGCACACCTGTCCTGCTTTGAGCCCATATTTCCAGACTCTGTAAATATCTGGATATTGATCAGTAACTCTAATCAACAGGACATAGCTCTAAAGCTAACAACCTTTGCACAGCCACAGTACCTATGGGCATGTTGTAGAAGGTAGTTTGTTAATCAATGTTACACTGTAATCCTTAAAACAAATCCCCCCTGAAAGTGATTGTTCTCCTCTGGTTTTCTGAATGTGAACCCTGGACCACAGCTATGTGAACTCTCAACCCCAGCACACGGATGGAGGGGAGGGGGAAGGCAGAATGGGGATAAAATAAACTGCTGCTGCCTTGAGAGGCAGACTGATTTCTCTACCCTCAAGAGAGTTGTCTCGCGTGATTCTTCATATGATTGCAGCCTTTCAGTACTTTTCAGAGTGGAAAGGTGGCATAGAAGTGGCCTAAAATCTATATATGTCTAATACCCAGATTATGCCATAGTTAAGAATGTATTCAGTTGAGGACCAGAGGCATCCCCCCAATATTAAACACCCCCTGTCAAGTTATGGATGGTTAACACAAAATACATGAAGACAAACAAGCCCCCTCAAGGCAGAGCACACTTTGCTATCAGCCCCTTCTCTTTTAAATCAAACGTTTGTCAGACTGGGCATCTCGACTGATCATAGCTGTGCTACAAACAGCAGGGAAGATTGATGATACATCAGGTGCTAGGTCCCAAGCCATTTAGAGAGAGCTCCAGAGGTGACATTACGTTACAAAGCAGCCATGCAAGACCCTTTAGAAGTATTTATTTCAAATGGTAATGCCGGTTCCAATGTAAGAGGAAAGTACAGGGAATAGCTTTCGGAATGATGGTAGAACCCTTCTGCAGTACTAAACTGAGTCTTTTAAAAATACAGAAAATGCTTTTGGTTGGCATTCAGATGGCACAAATATTTGTCTGGTATTATGCACAGTGGAAGGGCAAGCTCACCATCAGGATTTGAGGAACTCTAGGCCATGCCTCCCATCCAGAGGTGCAAACTCCTGGAGATCCAAAGTGAGCATGTCCATAGTGTCTCTTTCAAAAGCACTCTCTGCTGGTCAGGGCATAAGGTCTGTTTCCTCCCTATCTGAAGTATTCCTGGAGCCATGCTTCAGAATCCCCTGTGGAGGAGAACGTGTTGTAAACTAAATAGCCACAATGGTAGCAATAGTTCTACCCCTCTTCTCCTCAATGGCATCTTCAAGACCTGCTCAAGTCTACTCCTTCCACTTCTTTGATTGTCCACCTCTGCATCCTCCTGTTCTTCTTTCCTGCCCCCCCCCAACATCATGTTCCTTCCTCTCTGACCACGCACAACTCGTCTCTTTGCCTCCCCACCACCGTGACTTCCCATTCCTTCCCTCCCTGTCCCTCTCTTGTGGCCCATTCATTTTAAAAATGGCAACTTTAATACCATGAATTACCAGTGCTGTAATGAAATTGGAATTGTTGCAATCCCCATCTGCTACCTTGATTTAGAGTCGAGGGCCTTTCATTATAAATGGTGTTTAAATCTACTTGCCTTGAGATTTTAAGTCAATTTTATTATTAAAATTTCTGATGCATTTAATTAATTCAGCCAGAATCAACAGCAGTATAAATACACAGAAGGGCAGGAAAGGTGGTGGGAGTCCACAGTCCTGGAAGCAAAACTAGGTCATTATGTGATCAAGTTTTAACCAAATTATTTGGAGCATAACTGGAGTGGGGATAATTACTTATCGCCTACACACAACTCTATTAACATGATTGTATAATACTACAGTTCTATCTTAACTTTTCTAAACTATAATGGGATGGCAAGTATGTAGGGAATGTTGTACTAAGGTTGCCCTAAATTCTCATGTAGTGCCCTAAGACCCCCATTATGCTGCACTGTGGAAAGAAGCAAAACAAAGGGATGTATGTGGAACTGAAAAGAAGACTGTGAAATATTTTATTCCAAAAAACTAGGGTTGTGAGGTCCCCCCAGGCCACCAGCAAGGGATGTGGGGGGGACACCAGTGCATGAACACAAACTGTGGAGGACAGAAATATTAAGCAGGATTCTAAGGAATGCTGTACTGGCTTGCAGGCTCTGAGTACCACATTTCAGAAGTTAGGCAGGGCAGGGTCATTCAGTCAAAAGTCAGGGCTCCAGGAGTCAGGCTAGGCAAGGTCATTCAGTCCAAGGTCAGGTTTCCAAGAATTAGGCAAAGCCGAGCCAGTGGCTTAGCATCTATCATACACATTGCATCCACACCTAACAGCCTCTCTTGGCTGGTTTTTATAGCCCCATGCCAAAGGGTCATGCTTGCAGCCAGCTGCTCAGAAGTAATCCTGCAACTACTCATCTTTGTCATCAGCAAGCAGCTGGTGTCAAGCCAGAAGGCATGCACTCTGCCTTCTTGCCTGTAGTTCTGTTCTCAGCCTCTGTCTGTGGCCCTCTAATGGTGTAGGAGATACTGGTGGGCTGGGAATGGCTAACTGAGGTTCACCTGCTGAATCAGGGCTGGAGGCTGTTGATGTCTCTGCACCAGCTGTTGGCTGTGAGTCTTGACAAGCCTGTATCTCATTCTCTTGCTGGTCAACTTTTGTTAATTCAAGGCTGGCTACAGTAGGCTCCTCTTCACCTGAGGAGCCCTCTTCTCCTGAGGAGTCCTCAGTATTGCTGAGCCCTGGCTGACCCACAGCAATGTCTCAGTTCAGACTTCATACAAAAACATGGTTTTGTGTTAACTACAATTAGTCTGTGAAACCAGGATTCAGTTTGCAGATGATGAGTCACATCCTGGTTTGCCTCAACACCCTCATGCTGTAAACAGGAAGAGCAGTGCTAGGGAACAAGCTAAGATTTAAGCCCCAGGGTGTTTGTACATCCAGCAAAACCATCATTAAGACTAACTGTGGTTCATAAACTAACTTCAAACTATCGTTTTAGATCCTAGTTTGACAGGCCCTAGCTAATCATAGTCAGCAAAGCGGATTGCATTCAGACATAGTGTAAATAAACTCTGGATTTGTGAGATGTCTGAAGTGAGCTCTTACACATGTGGGTCTGTGTATGTATGTGTATGCACACTTATGATAGAAAATTCAGTGAAGAAATTGGGGCATTACAGGTTGAATAGGTTGACTAATCTGCCTGTCCCTCACAAATGTTCCCTGGTTATTTGTGCTTAGCTTAGTCTAACAAGTTAGTTATGACTTTATTGTGTCAAAAATGGTGTGATCTATGGAGCAATCCTAAACAGGTCTACTTGGAAGTCTCCTATTTTAGTCGGGGATTACTCCCAGGAAAGTGAAACAGGTGCCGGTGCCACTGGACTCAAACCTTGTTCCCACATCTGTTTGTTAAATCTTGTATTTGTATGTTAAGTTACTGCCATTCACAGATCTTTCTTACATCCTATCTCAGCTACCCAGTAGTTATGCATCTTGACTCTAAATGGCCCTTCCTGACAACAACCTCCACCCCTATAAGTAATGGTTGAGGGGGTTCTGTTCCACTATATCTGAAGAAGTGTCCTGGCACACAAAAGCTTATACTGTGAATAAAACTGTGTTGGTCTTAAAGGTGCCACTTGACTCCAACGTTGTTCTGCTACTTCAGACCAACATGGCTACCCCACCTGAATCTATCCCAGGAAAGTGTTCTTGGGATTTCTCATGGTGAGTATTTCAGGCACTCAAAGGGGAAAATTTGGTTTTTGAGAAGACAAAACAACTGTTAGTCTTCAGTGATACTTTCCAGTGTGGCAAATGGCCACTCTTGCCACTCACTCTACTCCCCTTCCTAATTTCCTCAAGACTAATAGCAGATATTTAAAAAATCATTTGAGAATCTAAGGCCCCGGTCACACGGGAGGTTTAGGACCGGAAGAGGGACGGATCGGGGGCGCAGCAAACGGGTGCGATCAAACTGCAACATCTGGGAAGCGGCGCGCGCCCGTCTCCGGTCCGGCCCTTCAGGCCAAAAATCCACTGTAAAAAAAAATCCACCTACAGAGCAGGACTTACCGGAAACGCCACAGCAAGTGCGGCCGTCGGAGCGCCGGAGCGCCTGTCTTCCAGAGCAATCGAGGCTCCCAGCCGAACTGCGCATGCGCACACATGCGCAGCCGGCGGCCTTGCGCTCCCTTCCGTGGCTTTCTCCCCAGCATCTGATTGTGCCGGGGAGCAACTGCGCGGCGGCTCACGGGATCTGTGTCTCTTTTGGTGCGGCTTTCAAAAGCCACACTTTGCCTGTGCTCCCCCCCCCCCCCCGGGGGGGCGGCCCCCCCCGGTGTGGCAGGGGCCTAAGTAAGCCATAAAAGCTGTAGATCTCTTAGTGTGAAACAGTGTGGAATGCAACGCCTGGAAAAGAAAAGGCTGTGCTGCCTTTGGCAGAGTTCGAGAAATAACCCAATCCCACACTTTACTTTCAGTGATTTTTATTTGCAAAAAAACAATAACCAACTGCAGGCCACTAATACAACAGAGAGGCCTTAAGAGTACAAGCACCAGCATATATTAATGCACAACAGAGAGAAAAACAACAACGAAGTAAGTTGAACTGCAAAAGAAAAACATTCAATAAACTCTGAACACTAGGGAATGTGCCATAGGTCCCCCTTTCAGCCCTGTTTACATTAATTAGACTTCTGGCAGGTTGTGGCTTCTCTAACACTGCGTTCTTAAAGAAGGATAGGAAGAATGTGCCAAGCAGGTGTCTCTATGGAATGCATCCCATTGTTGTGCTTTCCCTGCTCTTATTTGAAGGAACTTAGGAAACAGGCCTTCTCTGAAATCTTAAGCAACCACAAAGGTACATCGTGGAAAATGTATTATCACAAGTACGCTGGGCCTAACATATTCCATTTGCAAAAAACGATGTAGCCCCTCCCCTTCTCCAAAATACCTCATTGTGACTTTGTTGTTCAGTCGCACAGTCGAGTCCAACTCTTCACGACCCCATGGACCACATCATGCCAGGCCCTCCTGTCTTCCGTCGTGCTCCGGAGTTTGCTAAATTTCATGTTCGTTGCCTCGATAACACTGTCCAACAATCTCATCCTTTGCCATCCCCTTCTTCTTTGACCTTCAGTCTTTCCCAGCATCAGGGTCTTCTCCAGGGAGTGCTCCCTTCTCATTTGGTGGCCAAAGTACTTGAGCTTCAGCTTCAGTATCTGGCCTTCCAGGGAACAGTCAGGGTTGATTTCTTTTAGGATTGACTGATTTGATCTTCTTGCAGTCCAAGGGACTCTCAAGAGTCTTCTCCAGCACCATAATTCAAAAGAATCTATTCTTCGGCGCTCGGCCTTACCTATGGTCCAGCTCTCGCAGCCATACAGTACTACTTGGAATACCATTGCTTTGACCATACGGACTTTTGTTGGCAGGGTGATGTCTCTACTTTTTATTATGCTGTCAAGGTTTGCCATAGCTTTCCTCCCAAGGAGCAGGCATCTTTTAATTTCATGGCTGCAGTCACCATCTGCAGTGATCTTGGATCCCAGGAACATGAAGTCTGCCACTGCTTCCACGACTTCTCCTTCTATTTGCCAAGGAGTGATGGGGCCGGATGCCATGATCTTAGGTTTTTATGTTGAGTTTCAAGCCAACCTTTGCGCTCTCCTCTTTTACCATGAGCAAGAGGCTCTTCGGGTCCTCTTCACTTTCTGCCATTAGAGTGATATCATTTGCATATCTGAGGTTGTTGATGTTTTTCCCAGCAATCTTAATTCTGGCTTCTGAATCATCCAGGCTGGCATTTCGCATGATGTACTCTGCATATAAATTAAATAAGCAAGGGGACAATATACATCCTTGTCGTACCCCTTTTCCTATGCTAAACCAATCAGTTGTTCCATATCCTGTTCTTTCGCTTCTTGACCCTTATGCAGGTTTCTCAAGAGACATGTGAGGTGGTCTGGTACTCCCACACAATCAAAGGCTTCAGCGTAGTCAATGAAGCAAAAGTAGATCTTTTTCTGGTACTCTCTTGCTTTCTCCATAATCCAGCGAATGTTGGCAATTTGGTAACTTTAGTAAACCATAAAGTACATATGACTCTTTTATGAGAAAATTACACAATAAGGGTAACCTGTGTTTGATGAAGTAATGCAAATACAGGGAGGCATTTTTAGGTGAGACCTGGTGGAAGAGGGGGGTGTTTAACCCTTTCCACACTTCCTTCTCTATTGAAAATTCCATGCCCAGCCAGTATTTACTCCATTTGGATTTATTTTCAGTGTCAAAACATGGTTGGGGGAAAATGAGTTATAGGTGCCTAGGGTTGGAGGAGAGGAGCATCTGCTAAGGAGAATCCATGGATGAAGGAAGGTTTTAAACACCCCTTCCTCACCCACCAATTCTCCCCTGCAAAGTGTTTCCTGTTCCCTGCATTATGAGGCAGAGACAGGATTGGAATTCAGTGTTTGGATCCTAATGTGTAGTTACACCATTAGCTTTAATGGCATCTGAGCTAAAAGTAGGCATTCAGTTTACGGCTGGTGTTTTGCACCCAAGCACCATTTTTCGAGTGGATGTTCTCCAGTGGTTATGTCGTGGTACATTCCTCACTTCTGGGATAAGCTCCTCCCTCTTCCTGTAGGGTCGGCTCCAGGCTTTGATCCAGGCGGGGAGGGGCTTATCCCCTTGCAGGCTCTCCAGTTTCTTTGCCGGCCCTGCTCCTAGCAGGACGTGCCCAGGCCGCGCTTTTTGAAAGCGCACACTTGGAAAAGAGAGAAGACGGAAGAAAGAAGAAAGAGAAACCGGCTGGTTTCATTTACAGCCGGACGGGCTGACGGCGTCGGATTACAATCCAGACGCCTTGGCAGCCTGCAACGAGGGTCTCTGCTGGCCTTACCCGTCCCTGGGGCGGAGGGCCTGCTCCGATAGCCCAGGAGTGCAGAGGCGATTGCACGTGGCGGTAAGGAGACAAAGCTCTCCATAACCGGCAGTGGGCAGATGAGTGGGACACGGAGCGGAGAAACGCTGACTCCTTACATCCCACCTGAAACGCGGTAAGCTGATACCGGCTATAAATCCACCCCTCCTAAAAGGCAGGAGGGAGGAAAACGCCGGAGGGCTCCCGGGAAAGGGGAGGGAGCTGAAACCTCCGTTTGGCCTTGGGAGCCGGGGGAAGGGGGGAGTGTTTTTCCCAGCCCTATAGACGTCCCTCCGAGTACCCTTCCACGGGGGGGGGGAAGGTACTGGATAGTGTCCAGGGCCTCAGAGAGAGAAAGAGCAGGCAGGGGAGGGGAATCCTCCCCTTGTTAAGCAAAACGCAGGGGGACAAACTTGGAAGAATAGATTGAGCGCTTGTGTTCAGCCCAAGACAGTTCCACCGGGGACATCATGTAGGCAAGGCCTTCAACATCCCAGAGCCACCAAGACTCTGACCACCGAGGGTATGGGGCCCAGGGAGGCCATTAACCTGGACATAATGAATTGGTTCAGAGGGGAAATGAAAAGGGAGTTCAAAGACCTGATACTGGAGACCATACAAGGCTCCAAATCTCAGGATGCTCCGATGGAAAGGGGTAGGAGCCTTAAGAGAGCCAAAGACAGAGCTAGCGTCTCTAGATCCCCTGTAACCCCAAAGCACAGCAGACATAAGTCTGACTCTAGAGAGAGGAGCCCTCTGATGAGGCATGATGAATCTGAACCAGAAGTTTCCTCCTCTTCAGACAAGGAGGAAGGTAAACGTTCCACTGAGGAATAAGAAATGGCTGTACAGACGGTGCAATCCAGACTTTTCCCACAGGAAATTTGCCCGCGTATCTTGCCTAAAGTATTGAGGACTTTAGATCTCTCGGCTAGGCCCAGGGAGGAGAATGAACAGGACTCTGAGTTTCAGAAAGGTGTGGGTAAACTGATGCCTAAGGTATCAGTCTCTCAGTTAGGTCTGCCTCTCCCAGCCTCATTTTACCACATAATGAAGGCTGAATGGGACCAACCAGCTAAACCAAAGACCAATCATCCCCCTTTCTCAAAGCTATATACACTGATGCCTGAGGCCTCACAGAAATTAAAGTTACCTGTAGTAGATGATCCAGTAAACAACCTGTATTCCAACTTGGTGCTTCAGACAGACACCGATGGGATGCCCAAGGATCACACTGACAGACGGATAGAACGCGCTCTCCGTAATAATTTTGAGGCCTCAGTGGCAGTGATTAAGGCATCCACAGCGGGTTCTCTATTCACCAGGGCAGCCTACGAATGGACAGACAAACTGGCTGCGGCAGATAGCGGGATACCTAAAGATCTCTCTAGTGTTGGCCTTTACGGCGGATGCCACGCTGGACACCATACAACTTTCAGCTAGAGCCTTAGCGTGCAGTGTGACAGCGAGGCGAAATACCTGGCTTCGACACTGGGATGTTGACTCATCCGCACAGGCTAAAGTGGCGGCGGTTCCCTTTAAAGGAACTATCTGTTCGGTGAGGGACTAGATAGATACCTAATTGAGGATAAGGACAAAAAGAAAGTCCTTCCCTTTAAGAAGAGAGAAAACAAATTTAGAAAATGCTTCCAGCCCTTTCGTGAACAAAAAGGGGACAGAAGCAATCTTTCTCAAGACCCTCAAAGGAAAATGGCAGGTCATACCTCAAAGCGGGAAGTCCTTCCCAAACAACAAGGGTGAACAGTCAGCGACCAAAGCTCCTAAGAAGGGAGCTTCGGCGTGACTACCTACATCACCTAGGGCAGCAGGAGATTGGAGGAAGGCTGCAGTCATTCTCGGATCAGTGGCATCTGACGATTTCGGACCAGTGGGTGTTAGAGATAGTAACACATGGCTAGAAGCTAGAGTTTCTCTCCATCCCCCGCCAACGCTGCGTCAGAATGCCAAAGTTCCAAAACCAATCGAAACACTAGAGTTAAAAAAGGCCATCCTCCACCTTCCGGAGATAGGGGCTATAGAGAGAGTGCCCTCGTCCCAATGGGAACAGGGCGTGTACTCCTTTTTTCCTTGTGGTTCCAAAGAAAAACAGGACCACGAGGGCCACCCTAGACTTAAAAGGACTGAATCAACATATTCGGGACAGGAGGTTCTGGATGGAGACATTAAAATCCATCCTGTTGACTATTCAACAGGGGGATTTTATGACGTCTTAGGATCTATCCAAAACCTACCTGCACGTGCCCAGAAACAGCATGCACTGAAATTTCTGAGGTCCAGTTACGCGGGCTCTCACTTCCAGTACAAAGCACTCCCGTTTGACCTCAAATCATCGCCCAGACTGTTCACGGAGGTCCTAGTGATGCTGGTGGCACACTTACGACTAAAAGGGGTGGGGCTGTTTCCATGCTGGGACGATATCCTCATAAAACCCCCATCAGCCACGGAGGGCACAAAGGCCCTGAACCTCACAGTCCAGACCCTGACCGGTCACGGGTTTGTGGGGAATTTTCAAAAAAGTCACTTGGTCCCCACACAGAGACTGTTACACTTAGGGGTGGAAACTGACACAATCCAAGACAGGGTTTTCCTGTCACAGGAGCAGTAAATCAGACTCCTGGTGGAGCGTGCACTGGGAGACCCCAAGTCGGAACTCATGACTCTGACTAAACTGCTAGGAATTCTAGTCTCATTTCAGGAGATAGTATAGTGGGCCCGTTTTCACGCCAGGCCCCTGCAAAGGCTTCTTCTCCCGTACCAGGGGGAGATTATGCACAAAAGTTACAAGCTTATTCAGCTCCCCTCAGCGGTACAACATCAACTGACGTGGTGACTGTCATCAACACGTTACAAGGAGGGATCCCCTCTCAGGGATCCACCGAGGACAGTCATGATGACAGATGCAAGTCTGTTTGGTTGGGGGGGGGCACATTCGGGCAACAAGATGGCTCAGGGGGAATGGTCAGCCACAGAGGCGATGGAGAGTACCAACCTACTGGAACTGAGAGCGATCCGCTTGGGGTTCCTGAATCTGGCAGACTCCTTGTCGGGACATCATGTACTTGTCCAGACGGACAACACCACGGCAAAAGCCTACGTGAACAGACAAGGGGGAACCAGAGTTCGATCTTTAAATACGGAAGCCACCACACTGACTTCCTGGGCAGAACGTCACCCGTTGTCTCTAAAGGCCACTCACGTGGCAGGAAAGGACAATGCGTTGGTGGACTGACTAAGTCGCGAACGACTGGACCAGTCAGAATGGAAGCTAAACACGGAAGTTTTCCAACAGATCTGCAATAGGTTTGGTCAGATGGACCTCGACCTGTGTGCAACAGAGACAAACCGTCAACTCCCAGCATTCTTCTCCCGGGGGAGGAATGCATTAGCTCACGGGACAGACGCTCTGAACTGCCCATGGCCTCAAGGCCTTCTTTATGCCTATCCACCATTGCCAATCATGCACAGGGTACTGCACAGGGTGAAACAGCTGAAAGCAGAAGTGGTGCTGATTGCGCCCTTCTGGCCACGTCAATCGTGGTTCCAGGACTTACAGAGCATGTCATTGGCGAAACCGTGGAGCCTGCCACTAAGGGAGGATTTGCTGTCCCAAGGGCCTACAAGGCACCCACAACCGGGGTTACTCAGGCTAGCAGCATGGAGATTGAGTGGAAAATGCTAGTTGGTGCGGGGTACCAAGACAAAGTAGTAGATACAATGCTGGCATCTAGGAAAGCCTCCACTAAAAGATCGTACGATTACACCTAGCGAGTGTTTTGTGAATGGAGTGGGGCAAGAAAGCAGGACCCCCTTAAGGCATCAGTTAAGACGGTTCTTTCCTTCCTACAAGATGGTCTAGAGAAAGGTCTTAGCACAAGCACTCTCAGAAGGCAGGTATCCGCCATATCAGCCATTCTAGAAACTAAACATGGGGGGTCTACAATTGGACACTCACATGTTAAGAGATTTTAAAAGGGGTTTCTATCATTAATCCCCCCTTGATCCATAGATGTCCCACATGGAGTCTTAATACAGTTTGAGGGCTCTTTGCAAGCACCTGCTTGAACCTATGGCATCATGTCTTCGCAAAGAACTGACTTTCAAAACCTTGTTCTTGGTGGGAATTACCTCGGCACGTAGGGTGTCAGAACTGAGGGCACTGTCCATTAACAGGGAACTTTGCATTTTTCATAGGGACAAAGTAGTCCTTCGCCCAGATCCAACATTTGTCCCGAAAGTGAATTCAGTTTTCCATAGGTCAGAGGAAATAGTACTGCCTTCTTTCTGCCCCAATCCTAAGCACGATAAGGAACGTGAATGGATGTTAGAAGGGTGCTTAGTTTCTACATTGAAAAAACTAAGGGTTGGAGAAAATCTGAGGCGCTTTCATGTCCTTTAGAAAACCTTCTTGGGGAAAACAGATTTCCACCTCCACTCTGAGTAGGTGGATTAAAGGCTGCATCATTGTGGCATATAAGGAGAATGGGTTACAACCTCCAGAAGGGATAGTGGCACACTCTCTTAGGGGAGCAGCCACGACTGCGGCCTACAGGCCCTTTCCCTCATTAGAAACTATATGTCAGGCAGCCACTGGGAAACCGTACACTCCTTTACCAAACATTACAGAGTGGATAAATTGGCATCGGCGGAAGCATCCTTAGGCCATAGGGTGCTCCAACACACTCTGAAGGGAGAGAGGCGGATTCCCACCCTGGAATTTTTGGCTTCTGTACGTCCCAGAAGTGAGGAATGTACCACGACATAACCACTGGAGAACGGAAGGTTTCTTTCACTTACCGTGAATCTTCCTTTCTCAGTGGTTTGGAGTGGTACATTCCTGCCCACCCGTTTTTTGGGTGTACCTCTCTCCGTCCTTACAAGAGTGTGGGAAGACGGGGATGTTACAGTACGGAGCTGGTTCTCCGTTTGGGGGCTTTAGAACCCTAATACATTTATGGTCTGTTATGGTGTTAGTCTCTCTATGTTTGGGGGAGATAATCTTTCTTCCAGTTCCTTTACGGCGGGGTTTATACCGGGCTTCATGATGACTGGAGAGCCTGCAAGGGGATAAGCCCCTCCCCGCCTGGATCAAAGCCTGGAGCCGACCCTACAGGAAGAGGGAGGAGCTTATCCCAGAAGTGAGGAATGTACCACTCCAAACCACTGAGAAAGGAAGATTCACGGTAAGTGAAAGAAACCTTCCGTTCGGTCTGTGTTTTTACAGTCTTTCTGGTGATTACAGAACCAAGAGATGCTCCTACCTCTCCTTGGCCCTTTCTGCTTTCTAATTACAGCTTTCCTTCCTTGCATCACATCATTGCCTCTGACACTGCGAGTTAGTGGAGAGGAACATCCAAAGTAGATATCATGACCTCTTTCTTCCTGAACTCATTGACTGACCTTGACTATGGGAGTGAGCATCAGCAGTAAATAAAAATCCAAAACTTTGCTGCCAACAACAACAAAAAAAGAGTTGCCAACAAGGACACAATCCCGAAGTCGCAAGACATTATGGATGTTCAGTACATTCATAAATGGGTAGCTAATGAGCCTGTAACCTCTGGTCACCATTTAGTGGGAGCCCTCATTAATTCTTTACAAGGCCTTTAGAAGACAGATCACAATAGGATGGTGTTAATGCTTCCTCCAGCTCTGCTGGCTGCCTAAACTCTGTGGATGACTTCATTGCCTTTGACATTTTTACTTCTTCTGCCCAAGTTAGTTTGTTTGCTGGCTTTAAAAAAATAACCTACTGTGCCAGGTATTAAAAAAAGGTCAAGCTACATTTTTTTTCCTCCTCTGATGCATTGTGAAGTAAAATAAATTATGACATTGTGTCAACAGTTTCGACCTTCCTATTAAAGATTTTCTAGTTTTAAGCATCATCTCTTTCACAATTAAGTGGAAGGCTGTCCTTCACACTCTTAGAGCATAATCCAAGCCAGGGCTATTTTGGGGCAGGAACGTACAGGAACGGAGTTCCGTCTGGCTCCCAAGTTGGCCACGCCCAGCAGGAACTCATTAGGATTGGCTACATTAGGGGTGTGTGGCCTAACATGCAAAGGAGTTCCTGCTACAAAAAAGGCCCTAGGTTTCGACAACAAACAAGGTAAACAGAATAAGAAGGAAAAGGTAGGTGTGGCTGGATGACCACACTTCTGGTAACGTGGGGTGGGTGGCCCAATATGCTAATGAGCTATGCTGTCAGGGGTGTGGCTGGATATGCTAATGAGTTTCTGTTGTTTGGTGTGGCCTATTATGCTAATGAGTTCCTGCTGGGCTTTTTCGACACAAAAAAAGCCCTGATCCAAGCTCTCTAGTTTATGGAATCAGATACAAGGCATGCTGCCATCCATGATGCACAATTTAAGAAGTGTTCCCCCAGGGTCACATGCTGTGTTTCATTAGTGCTGGACTCAATGCTGCGTTTTCTTGCTTCTGGCCCAAGAGCTATTCTCCTGCATTCTCTGCAGCATTTGCATAAGTTCCTCAGGGGCCCTTCTCTGTTTGCATATTGTATGGTGCTTTGTTGCATGTTGAAAATAATGCTGCCCCCAAGCAGTTGTTTGGGTGCTGTGATGGGGGCACATCATCCTTGATCAGATGTGTTGTTTCAACACAGAATTCCTACAGTATCATTGCAAATGGTGTACTTCAGACCATGCAACCGCAGCCCCAGACACATAACTTCCAGAAGCCAGTATCTGTGAGTTTCTTGAAGTGCGAAAGAGAAATACCTGCGGGTATCTAAACACTTTTCCATGCTTTTGGGCTGTACGGTAGAGCACCCAATCCAGACATATAGAAACCATTATTTGAACATGCACCTATCCAACCAATGAAGTTCCCCATGACAGTTTAGAGCAAGTGTAACAACTCCACCTATGGTTTCTGTCTATGATTTCACCAGTTACTGAAACTGGCCCTGGCATTACACAGAAGTGTTGGAAAGCAGATGTTTTATTTATTTACCTCAATTACACCCCACCTATCTCTCCAACAGGGACCCAAAGCAGCTTACATCATTCTCTTCCATTTTATCCTCACAACAACCCTGTGGGTAGGTTAGGCTGAGAGTGTGTGACTGTCCCAAGGTCACCCAGCAAGCTTCCATGTTCAAGCAGGAATTTGAACCTAGGTCTCCCAGATCCTACTCCAGTAGTCTAACCACTATACAACACTGCTTCTCTGCATGAAAGACTTCACTTTTGGGGCTCGCAATGTAACATTTTTAGAGTGATTCGCATGTCTTCCCTATGGCACGATATAAGAACTGAACTCCATGTATATCTGGTGACTATGCATAGTAGGTGCACAGTTTCCTTCACAAGAGATCACATTACAGCCGTAAAAAGGAGTGTGTGTGAGTGTGTGTGTGAGTGTGTGTGTGAGTGTGTGTGTGTGTGTGAGAGAGAGAGAGAGAGAGAGAGACAGAGACAGAGAGAGAGTTTCTCAAGCACATCCATCCAAAGAGTACTTTTATACAAAAACCATTCTACATCTTCTGTATAAGAGAGAAAATAGCTGCAGTAGGGCATCCGTTCTGTTTGAGATCTGGGAAGGACAGTCCTTCAGTTCTTAATCTGTGCTTGGTCATGTTCTTAGTCTGTGTTCCATGAGTCATCAGATATGGTGCCCAACGCACATACAACAAACACCTGTGGAATTCTGTTGGAATTTTTTGCTGTGGATTCTGTTCAGATACAGTCTATGAACTGGCACTCTCACATGGAGGAGAAAATGGTGCTTCAGAAAAATATTGCTGCCATCATAGAAACTAGAGCTTCTACGGATAAACTGCCCATATGGAGATGTCCACTCATGACTTTATACAAGTGGTGCTTCCATGTAAATCTCAACCATGCTAGAAGCCCAGTAGATAGCAGAACTTCCCAAGCACTTAATTGAGAGCTGCCAGCAAATATGAACCATCCCTCAAAAAAATCCAACCGCATCATTTTTCTACTGGCTGTTCAAAATAAATTCTTTTTGACATCACAGTATTTGCTCCCTTCTTCTGTTTTTCCATCTTCCACTTTCTCATTGTGACAATGCAAATTAAGGAAAACATTTTTCACATCTTGCCTGTTTGTTCACACTGTTTGCTCTAGGAGAGTGCCTAAAGCTAACAAGTGTCTTTGCATTCTTCCATTTTGTTGAATGTCTTTGATTGATCTACTGCTGTATTTTTTGCAACTTGCAAGCAGTTATCATTAACAGTCTACATATTTAATCGCACTTGAATTCTTGGAGGTGCTACTCATTCTGGCTTCCCTTATTGGTGGTGGCAGCGGCACTTACTCATCAGTACAGATTTTATTGTGTTGGAAGTAAAACTGCTTCGTGTGCAGAGATACTCTACATGGAGCATCTGAACTGGCAAAATAGTTCTCCCCAAATGTTGTTTTCACAAGAGAAACCTGCTTGAGGAGGAGGCAAGAGCCCTTCCTCCCCCCACATCTTCATTCCATGCTCATTTGGACTGTCCTTTTTTTAAGAAGCAGTTCCCCACAGCTGTTGTGTGGCTGAGGGAACACAAGCAAACTACTGTTAAACAAGGGATGAAATGTATTGTGTGGTTTGCCTCAGAGAGAGGAGCGAAACAGTTCTCCATCACTACTTTTTATTGCATGGTTTGTATCAAGCCAAGTGAATTTCCCAGCCATATATTGTTAGATCTGAGGAGGTCCCTTGTAGAACTTTTTTGGCTCAAATAAGGGAGATATGAGGTACACAAAATGTTTCATAAACAAGACCCCTCCCCCTCCATGTGTTTGCTACTGTGGCTTTTTGTTTGTTTTCTTGTTTATATGGTCCTGCGCTTTTTTTGATTAATTGTTTTCGAATAATGCACTAGAGCTAAGCCAGGTTAAGCTTCAAATTCCATCACAATGCTTCCTACCCTCAGGCCCATAGTTATGGTGGGGCTATTCGGGGCTCTGTCCCCTTTTTAAAGCCACAGCCCCACAGGATTTTCTCCCCAGAAAGGTGTTTTCCAACATTTTCTTACAGTTTTTTTAAAGGTGCGCACTCCCGCACTGCACTGTGGCAAGCCGCACCAACAACAAACCCCAGCCCACTGCTGCTACCCCCCTTTCCTGAGAAGGCTCCTTTTTGCTTCCTGCCTGCCTGCCTTCCTGCCGTGACCCTCTCTCTCACCTTGCCGTCCCTTCTACCAGTGCCACTGCACAGAGATATCAGAACCGGCCAGGGAAAACACCCACGTCCGAGGCTGCCCTGCGCCCCTTTGGTAGGTTCAGAAGTTGGGTTTAGATAGCCCCTGGGTCATGTGCAATTCCGTTGGGAACAGGAGGAGAACCAGATTTGCCGCAGATGGCCACGTGTAATTCAGTTATGTCCCTGGGCCCGAAAGATGGGGGGCTTTGGAGTGAGCGGGGAAATTGCTTCCAAATGAATTTAAGTTTAATCCCCCTTTAAAGTTTAAAAGCCTCCCAGGAAAAATAATCCTAGCTATGGTCCTGCCTACCCTTACTCTAATATCTCAAGGGAATGTGTACAGCATAGAAATAGTGGTTTGAGGGTCCGACTACAATCATAAAAACCTGCCTTCAGATTCCCACTGAGCAAAAAAGCTCATGTTACCTATGGGCTTGCCACTCTGTCAGCCTAACATACCTCACAGGGTTGTTGTGAGTACAAAACAGAGGAGGGGAGTACCATATATATCATCTTGGAGAAAGGACAGGATCAAAATGTAATAGATGAGGGTAATGATGTCTAGCAGTAAAGGGGAGCATAATAGGATGAACACAGCGCCAGTGTTCATGACTCCCCCCACTGTTGCCAAAGACCCCCCCCCATTGCCAAAGGTAGAGTTGTACACCCTGCAATACGTATTATAGCCTCCCAAGGGGTCTGTCCCCTGTTTCTGCTTTTTTATTTCTTTAGGAAATTAGGGCTGCCAATTCCCCCCAGGGGGCGGATTTCCCCCCGCTTTGGAGGCCTGATTTCCGACGCCGCGGAATCGGGCCCCAGGGGAAACCCCACCCTGGCGTGCACGTCACCCGGATGTGACGTGATGACGCCGGGCACGCTGGGGGCGGGGCCACAGCCATTTGAGGGGAAAACATAGCATGGGGTGAGGGGAAAGCATGGGACGCCGTCTGGGAGCCCCCCGCCGCGAGACGAAAAGGATTTGGCAACCCTATAGGAAAGGCGTATGCCAAGTCTCCTTCTGAGGCCTGCTCATGGCCACTCACAAACCAAAAACAAATACAATAAAATCATTTTGAAAAAGAGATAAAATCATCAATATTAAAACAAGTCACACAAACAACATTCACCAGCCATTAATTTAAACAGCCCTCAGGCTAGAGATGAACCATAAAAACAGCTTTGAAAACAGAACCTTTCAGTTTAAAGCCTAGAGAAGGAGAAATGTTTTGGCCCGGCACCTGCAGGACAGTAAAAAAGGTGCTGGGTAAGCCTAAAGAAGAAGGGTATTCCAGTGTCCAGAGGCTAAGTGCAAGGATCAAATATAATCTCAAGCAGGCAGCAAATAATAGGAGGATTATTAAATCCGTAGGGGGCTGCCATATGTGGTTGGTGGGGTGCATTCAGCTTGCTGGATAACAAGTTGTGCAGCCCTGGGTTACGCATACAGTTCTCGATCCTGTGATTAGTCATTTAACTCTGGGAGGCTGTTATGAACCCAAACTGTATTTGATTTGAATTTTTAGACTCCGCCATGTCAATTTTTGCCTCTCATGCTTGTGCAAGGGGTTTGTCTCCAGCCATCCCTCTTTGTAGCTTGGATCTCTGGAAGGACATTTTACTTAGTGCCTGTATTCAGGGCTATTGCAGGAGGAAACCAGCGCCGACTTCTGCAGTGCATTTTGCATCTTAATATGTTAAATTCACTTATTGACAATGGAGAGGAGAAACAACTGGTATGGTGCCAATACAAGCCAGATGGTCACTGTGATTATTAAAATCATGCAGGCTGCAAAACCTCCCGTGGAAAAAAAAATAAAAGAATGATTATGAAATTTTACAAGCTTGGTAGAGATCATGTTGCAAGCAACTCTGCATTTATAAAGAGGGCATTTGTTGTCTGAAAAGAGAGGAATGAATTTGATTCTCCAGTGCTTAATCTTCATTTCCCTCTCTTTTCTTTAGGTTCAGCTAATCCACTATAACCATGAGTTATATACAAATGTTACAGAAGCTGCAAAAAGTCCCAATGGCTTGGTGGTAGTTTCTATATTTATGAAAGTAAGTACAGTCCAATTTCATATACATTGAGTTCTCTTTCCTTCATGAGGTTTTAAGTGATTGGGTGCCGTTTCAATGGCCAGCAACTGCATCCTGTAACTCTGACTATCAAACTTCCTCTGGGAATCTTGCTCTAATGGACTGCTCTTAATGACTGCCCATTGAAATAGCCATCACTGTGATCAGTCCCCCAGTATGCAACTTACAGAATCCTTTAAAAAGTGCAACCAGTCGTCTTTATTCTGAAGATGTTTGCACAGCATGCACTTCTAGGTCTCTTTTCAGTATCTCTCTTCCCATCCAATCCTCCTCTCTCTCTTTCTATCTTTACAAATGGCCTTTAAAATGGATTTTAATGTGACTGTGATAGGTAGCGTACATCAAACTAAGTGCTGGTTTCCCAGACTGAGGGCCACGTGCTGTAGTTCCCAAATGAGCACTGGAGGCTCATAAAAGTCCCAATACGAACTCAAGGCTCTACCATATTAAGCAATGTATATATACTTAAATAACAGCGTTCCGTGCCCCTTGGTGTTTAGTCATGCCGCCCACATGACCAAGGAAATGTCTTTGAACAGCGCTGGCTCTTTGGCTTTGAAACGGAGATGAGCACTGCAACCCTAGAGTCGGATTCGACTGGCTTTCAAGCAAGGGAATCTTTACCTTTTATATACTTAAAGCCAAGATAGAAGGGCTTTCACTGTGTTTAATTCAAATATGCTGCCTTCTGTCCCAAATCACCTCTGAAAATCTGGTTTTGTACATTTTTAGTGAGGTTCATTTTGAACTGGTGACAAGCTGATAATAGAGGATGCCTGTTGGTTAGCATCAGTGTCTCAATAACATGTTTTTGTTTTCCCATCTTTGAAGCAGTGCTAATATTTTTAGTACCATGAAGGATGAACAGCTATGTATTTAAACATGCATGTGCTGATTTAAATATTTCTTTGTTACCATTTATAGAGGTCTTCTGAAAAGGTCACACATAATCCTAAAGAAAGTCATTTCTTCATCACTATGCCCAACAGATAGAAGAGGGTGCTGTCATATGAAATATAGGGTAGTTGTCAGGGGGGAAATTGTGAAAATAAACAAAAACTTGCAAGTTTCCGATGCAAAACTAAAACTGCACTTTATAGTTTAATGGAAGTCATTTTCCCTGCTCTATTCTTGTGCCAATATTGATCATATGTTTTTACAATGAAGAGAGAGAGAGTAGAGCATTGTCAGAGGATGGCGGAGCAAATGTATTTCGATGGCTTTCAGACTTCCCACAGTACAGGACACAATTTTGTACTGAATCATTCCTGGAACCTACAGCGTGGCTATCTCATTGAATTCCAAGCCCAAATGACAAAATGTCAAGGGCTGATTAACTCCTATATAAAATTCTTAGTCAGGCTTTACTCCACAACCCTCCCAGCTAAGTTCCTGTGAGTCATGACTGCAAAATGAACACCAGAACCAAGTGTCAATAAAAATAGAGGTCGAGACCTGAGGAGAATATAGTTCAAAGAGTAGCAGAAGAGAGAAGCAGTTGTGTAGCCTAGCAAAGAAGAAAGCTGTTTCCATGTCAGAATATTCCATAAAACCTCAAAGCATAGTACTGATTTATGAAAATGTTGAAAACAGACACTGTACCTTTAGGCTATGCTTGCAGCAGTGTTTCCTGGTGACTGGAAGTGGGACAAGGTGGGAGGAGCTCTTTTATGCCCAAGTTTAAACTTGAACACAGCAACCTTGGATGGAGTGAAGGTAGATGCTTTCGCTGTAATGACAGAGTTACAGAACCCACACAGCCTAATTCAGAGGGCTGGTTCTTACCTTTTAAATCCCTAAACACCTTAGGGCCTTTGTATTTGAATGACTGCCTCTTCCCATACTGTGAAACCCTACCTTCAGAGGTGAGATGGGTGATGATTAAGTAGAGACAGGGCATTTTCAGTGGTGGCGCTTCACCTTTGCCCTCCCATTGAGGCTCACCTGGTGGCTATCTTACTGTCTTTTAGGTGTGAAGACAAAACTCTCTCTTTGTGTGTGTCTTTAACCCAGGCTTTCAACTAAAATGTGCTTTTCTTTTTTGCTGTTTATAATCTGTTTCTGGTCTGAGGTCTATTTTATGGATTTTTTTAGGGCCCTCAGTAGTTGTTTTATGCACCTGACTTATTGCAATAGCTATTTTTTAATACTGGTAATGTAAAGGTTCCCTTGCTCGAAAGCCAGTCGAATCTGACTCTAGGGTTGCGGTGCTCATCTCCGTTTCAAAGCCGAAGAGCCAGTGCTGTCCGAAGACGTTTCCGTGGTCATCTGGCCGGGATGACTAAACACCAAGGCGCACGGAACGCTGTTACCTTCCCACCGAAGTAGTACCTATTTATCTACTTGCAATTTATTGCTTTCGAACTGCTAGGTTGGCAGGAGCTGGAACTAGAGATGGGAGCTCACTCCATCATTCGGCACACTCGGGTCTCGAACTGTTGAACTACCGACCTTCCACAGCCTGCAGTTCAGCGTCTTAACCACTTGAGCCACCGCAGCTTGTTTGTGTGATATTATAACAAAATTCAAGCTATGAGCTTTCATGTGCATGCACTAGGGTTGCCAAATTTAAATTACTTACCGGCGGGGTATCCTCTGGCCGGTCCGGGAGCTGCTGGGGGACGCGTGCGCCGCCAGGACGTCACCAGAAGTGACATCACACGCTGGGCGGGGCCACGCCGTTTGAGGGGAAAACAAAGAGTTTTCCCCTCAAATGGCGTGGCTCCGCCCCCAGCGTGCGACGTCACTTCCGGGTGACGCGCATGCGGGGGTGGGGTTTCCCCCGGGCCCCGATTCCGGCGCGCCGGGAATCGGGGCTCCGAAACGGGGGATTCCCCGCCCCCTGGCTGCATTTGGCAGCCCTAGCATGCACGTTTTTTCAAATATTTCAAAATTTTCAAGTATTTGTGAAAAAATGTACAGGAAAGCTCATACCTTGAAAAATCCATTGTTGGTCTTAAAAGTGCCACTGGACTCTAATGTTGTTCTACTGCTTCAGACCAACATGGCTGACCACCAGGATCTCTGACATTATGGTATTGTTTTTACCTTTCAGTCACCTCTCTGGAGAAGCAACATATACATTCTTTATCAATAAAATAATAGCCACAGGGGTGAGGGGTGACCACAAGGAGAAGGAAGGTGACAAAACTGCCTCTCTTATCTTTTCTGTTAACAGATTTGCAGTGATGGAAAACAGGACAGACAAGCCCCCAGCCCACATGGCTATTAGTCCCTGAGTGTTCCACTACTCTGAGAACCAACTTTCCTAGGGTCAGAAAGAACTGTTCAGGGAGGGAAACAAGGAGAAAATATGCAGTGCTGGTACCTTCTGTTTACAGATCACTGGATCCAATCCAATGAGCTGAATCCATTGTTTTGGTAATACTAACAGGTGAGCTTTCTCCGATGCAAGGAACATTCCACTAATGGAATGCTACTTGATTCAAAGAAGGCTCTGCTGATTAGTGAGAAAAAGGAAACAGAATAAGGACCTCTAAAGAAAAAGACGAACAATAATAATATGAAGTATAATCAAATAAATGAAAATAATTTATATTGCGTAATGGCATAAATATCACAGTGATGGATGTGTGTTCTAACTTTAACTGAAAGGTCAGAAGAAATGTTTGACTTATTGGAAGAAGTCATTGATAAAACAGTTCCATTGAGTCTGCAGTAACTATTTAATATTGGTTTTATTATTATTGATATTTTTTTGCCTCTTCTGCTATACGACTTATAACAGGACACCGCTGCACCTGTGTGCAAATCAAATAGCTGTGTTTTTCCAAATAAGAAGCTTACAGTAACTAGTTTTTGATCATGATTTTTTGCCTCTCATAGGTATCTGAATCATCAAATCCATTTCTAAATCGTATGCTTAACAGAGACACCATAACAAGAATAACGTACAAAAGTAAGTTGCTTTTGACTCACTATAGAAAATCTGTATGAGGACAATGGGCAGTAGTTGTACCCCACATTGCAAGATATACTTAATAAAAGAGCTGTTTTAATTGGGACCTGAGAAGTGGCTGTGGGGTCCAAAACACAGGAACACACACGCCTCTCTGACACATTTATCAGTAGTTCTTTTCTAGGATTTGACATGAATTGCAAACAGACAGGTGTAAATTAGACCATGAAATTGAACCCCAGCAGATTATAACCCAGGATTTATTAGCTAGGCACAGAAAACAAATACCTTTACCCAACTTTTTTACATGTCAAAACATTATTTACTACATAACTTAAATGCTTTAAGTGCCTTTAAAACTCAGCCTTATTGCAACCACAATCATAACCCAATGTTAAGAGAAACACATTGAAGCCATAAAAAGAAAATACCCTGCTTAAATGCTTTAAATACAGCCATGCAACGGTCATCTCTAGACTTGATTACTATAATTCGCTCTACGCTAGGCTGCCCTTGAGGCTGATCCAGAAGTTACAGCTTATCCAGAATGCAGTGACCCAGGTCCTTACAGGGACACTGATAACTGCACATATACAACCTGTGCTTTGCCAGCTGCACTGGCTCCAAGTTGAGTACCAGGTCAGGTTCAAGGTTTTCGTCTTGACCTTTAAGGCCCTAAACAATCAGGGACCAAGGTACCTATGGGACTGCCTCTCTTGATATGCCCCCCAGAGAGCATTATGCTCAAGTGACCAACATCTATCGGACGTCCCTGGCCCAAAGAGTGTTTGGGTATCCTCAACCAGAGCCAGGGACTTTTTGGCCTCAACTCCTAAGTGGTGGAACTCTCTGCCAGGGCCCTGTGGGATTTGCTATAATTCTGCAGGGCCTACAAGGCATAGAATTGCAGTTTTTAATCAAATCGGAAGGTGCTATTCATGCTACTGTAGTTGGAATACAGAGTATGAAATAGGTTCAAAACTCAGGAATAGTTCAAACAATAACTGAAGCTATGGTTTTGAAGGCATTATGAAACATGGATCAGGAGAATCCTAGCAATCAAGTGCCGCCTTGGAATTTTAAACTGGGTTTTGAATGACAGCTTCACCATTTCTCTAGTAGCTGCCCCTCCTTCCTACCCCTGCAAAATGTGAAGGCATTGAAACAGCTTTGAATGGAACTATATTAATAATTTCTGAAGAATTATTGCTCTAGTATTCCAGTGTTTATCTGCAGATCTCAAGGGGGTGGGTTGTTTTTAACTCTGACTGCATTTTAAGCTTTCTTCCATGATCATTTAAATATTTTTTTTCTGGGGCTCCTTCATGCCTTCCTCCATTGCTATTAAAGAAAAAAAAGGCTGTCACCAAGATGCTTGAACCCACATTGGGGTATACATTTTGGTAGCTGTAAGTTTTGCCCTCTTGGGTACAAGCAGCTTGAAGGGTATCTCCTTTCAGCATGAGAGTAAGAGTTCCTCTTCGTCCAGCCCCTTCTTTCTCTCCAAAAAGTTGCCCCAGCAGCTACATTTGGAAAATAACAAGACGTGTCATTAAGTTATCATGGAAAATAACAGATGTTTGCCTTTGCACAGATTCTACTCTGGGAGAACCGGGTTTGATTCCCCACTCTTCCATTTGCACCTGGTTGGATGAGCTTGGGCAAGCCGTAGTTCTGATAAGAGCTGTTCTTGAAAAAGAGCAGTTTCTGTCAAGAGCTCTCTCAGCCCCACCTACCTCACAGGGTGTCTGTTGTGGGGAGGGGAAGGGAAAGGAGTTTGTAAGCCGCTCTGAGACACCTTTGGGTAGTGAAGGACGGGGTATAAATCCAATCTCTTCTCTTCTCTTTATTCTCTTTAAGTACCTGTGTCAAATGTCAGATATTTTTGTTGGTTTCAGATGAATGAAGTATTTCATTCAGAAAGGCCATAAGTATGATATTGTTTTAATCATTAACATTGTGTTTGGTTCAAGGGCCTAGTTCATACATTGTAGAGCTGAAACAGAACATTGCAAAAATTTCAAAATACCTGTTTTGATATAGAAATTTGCCCTTGAAATTTGGCATTCAAATTTTAGAATAAAAATTTGCCGCCAGAATTTAATATCCACCATTATTGATTGGTTAAATGATACTGATTATAAAACTTACTAAATTCTGCAACAAGCCACTTATGAGATATGGACAACTGTTGGCTGATGATGTATGTCAGCTGTTATGTCATCATATATTCACTGCAATATTATTTATTTCACTTGCCCTTTCTCTAAGAAGCCCAGGGTAATATACACATAGCACACATCATTAGAACAAACCTGTGGGGCAGGTTAGGCTGAGAGAGAATGACTGATCCAATGAGTTCAATGACTGAGTGATGATTTGAACTCCAGACTTCTCAGTCTGACACACTAATCACTGCATTCATTCTCTGAAATTAATCCTGTGGATTTTAATGTCACTAAGTTGTCATGCTAAGAAATGTCTGTGGGAAACAGTGACATGGGTCAGTGGACAAGTGCTGACTTGTAAAGTGCTTCAATTGACTAACATACTTGACTGCCACAAGTGATACTGGAACAATGTGAGTAGCAACCCCCATTGAGATGCTTCCTAATTAACTTCAGTATCTTCTGAATATTTATTTATTTACGGCATTTATATACAACATTTCCATAAAATTGTGCCCAGTGTAGCTTGTAATTTTTAAAAAATCAAATGCGAAACATAGTATTAAGACCTTAAAATGGTAACTAAAACCTGAGATAAAAGTTCTGTTAAACATTTATTTACTTCATTTATACTGTGCCTTTCTCAGTTATTCTCAGGGTGGATTAACAGGTCTACTAAAAGGCCTTCTGAAATAATTAGAAGTCTTTAATTGACACTGAAAGGCCTGCAGTGAGGAGGATAGATGACAATCCTGGGGAACAGAGTTCCAGAGTCTAGGAGCACCTGCCGAGAAGATATTCCCAGAGGATCCCACCAGGTGTCCCTCAGACCTCCTTGGCAGCAAGCAAATAAATATAGGCAGTCCTTCAGGTACTTTAGGCCCAAAGTGTTCAGGAACTTTCAAAGTAAAACCAGCATTTTGTATTGGGTCCAGAAATGAATTGAAAGCCGAGAATACCTGGTGCAACATTGGCAGCATATGTTCATTGTGGTGAACCCGAATTAGCATGCCTCATTCTTAGCCAGATGAAGTTGGTGAGGCCCTTACTCTCAGTATGGGTGTTCTTAGCTTAATAGTATAATCACTGTCACCACAGCAAGACTCCAGTATTAGAGAGTTGTGGTAAAAACGTGCCTTACTGTCCCTTCTAGGTTAAGTGTACTAATATGAAGTAAGTGTGTTACAAACAATGAGTATGGTCTATGTTCATGATTGGTAGTGGTGGTTATTAAAGTATTAATCAATGTAAGAATTTAAACTAAGAACCAAATAAGACTGGGAAAGGGGATAATAGATACATAGAGGCTGTAAAATGACTGTTGGTATCTTGGGCTTTGTGAAAATGATTATGAAGCTAATAAAATATAAATGTTACAAGAAAAGTTCTCAAGTTCAGAAACTATCCTCAGGCAGAAAAGAGTTAGATAATCTGGTAGTGCTCAGAGCCTATCATTATCTAGAGATATATTTGTAAGGAAGATATAGGCAGGCTTTGTGAGACACAGGAGACATGTAGAGGATACATAGACAGTATCAAATGACTTTGAATATTGTGAGTTATTTATGCATACAGTAAAGGGGCATGACAAAGACATATTTTGGTTGGATGATGGCCTGAGAACAGATGGCAACCAAGGTTGATTCTATAAGCGGATCATTTTAGTAAAGCAAATAGAAATGAGTTCATTATAAAGCGATTATGCCCTCTTCTCTAACAGCCTAGGCTCATAGTGGATACTTGTCCACTCTGGACAAGAATCAACATTACTAGTAGTTAGTGGTGCTTTGTCTTGACTTCCACAAAGTCAAAGCATTAAGAGGCAGAGAAATGGAAACATAATATACTTCATTGGAAGGGAAGAGAGTAGTATGAGCATATCTTGTGTTGAAATGATTCTAAGGAAAGGGCACTTGTGTGATCCATAATGATGTAATTGATTCATTACTGCCCCAGAAAAATGGTATGTCATCCTGACTTAGAGTTCTCGTGGTCTGATAGGCTGAAGAACCACTCGTCCTCCTTCCTTTGCATAAGGGCTGCAGTTTGCCTCAGTGATGGGATAGGTTGTGAACATATACCTCTCTAATGAACTTCATAGGAATTGCCCATTAAGCAGAACACTTTCCAAGTTTCACTTTGCCAATAATAGGCACATTGTCAAAGCTGCTTCTAGAGCTGTAGTTTTGGCCGGTACAAACCTCCACCATTCTTGGCTTGGCTTCTCAGGTGCTTGACTGACTACAGGCTGAACATTCACTATTTAATATCTAAGGACTCGTCTTATAATAAAGCAGATAAAAAGCCAGCAGTACTAAGTTTGTGACCCACTCCTCAATTTCATACTTTCCTTCAACATAAAGCAAAACCACCCCTGGATATTTATAACTCAATAAGGGCACAGGTTTGAAGCAACCTTACCCCTCTGGTCATCTCCTAAACAGAGTTATAAATCATAGACCACTTCTTGAAAAAGCAGATATTATGATTCTATGAAGGGCTAACACAACTTCCTCACAAAGTTGAATCTCAGATAGATGTCAGAAGTCATTCAACTGGACTATCCTAGGGAATCAGTTTCTAGTCAACCCACTTCCTTTGTCCACCCATAGAGAACTGTAGAACAAGAATACTGCCTCACATCCAAGACTGAGAATCAGCATCATAGAAAAGCCATTAGGTTAGCCTTTTTCTTCATGTGATAACTTTCAAAAAGCAGGAAAGATTCAGACATATGATTCTCTTCTGTCTGAAGTGAAAAACCTCTAGAAAATGTGTACCATGTGATACTTCTGAACATGTAGCTTGGCGTTTACTACAAAATGTGTTGGAAAAGGCAGTGTCTAATGTACAAAGAAGAAGAGAAAAAGACCCTGCAGGGGACAGCAAGAAGACAATTAGATAGGATAGTGAGGTCAGCAGCACCTTCTCTCCTTTTAAGTGTCATTCCTTGTCCGTCTACAGATTGCTACTCTTAGGACAATTTCCCCCTTCTCAGAAATGCCACTCAGTCTTATCCTCTCTCTCAGCCCAGAGATGTACTTCAGACCCTATCTCTGTCTCTCTTCTTTCCTATCAAGTATGTTAGTTCCTAAATAAACCTTTATCTACTTTTTAATCAGGTTGTGCACCATTGTTGTATTAATTACTCTGCCAACAAAATGAATGGTAGCTCCACATTGATGTAAGCCAGAGAAGAGTTGTTTTCTTTGTTGGCTTCCATTGCCTAGAAAAGTATGACATAGCCATTACTTTTTAATCAACAGAACACCATCTTATAAATCATCCTTTTCAGAAACATTTGTGTTTGTTGGGAAATTGGTAAAAATAGCTAGATATTCAGAGTTTGCAATGGATCTTTGTTCACTGGAGAGGAGGCATTTTCTTTCTATGTAAAAATCTTTATTTCTAAAGGGAACACAGGAAAATCTACAAAACAACAAATTCTTAAGACTACATGCTTGCAACAACCGACACACATATAATAATGGAGATTCTTCCTTTCTTCTTGACCCCTAGAAGGAAATCACCTGACTGCATTAACCAATGATTGTTAGTAAATAGGCTTCCTTTCCTGGGCTTTCTGCCAGGTCAGTCTAAACAATAGCACACAAGATAAGCAGATGAACCCTATAATGACTTAATTTAGACCTTGCAACACACATATTTCCAACAAGCCAGAGATGAGTTGTTTACTTTGTTGGCTTCCATTGCCTAGAAAAGCATGACATAGCCATTACTTTTTAATCAGCAGAACACGACCTTACAAATAATCCTTTTCAGAAACATTTGTCCCTTCCTGGATATGCAGCTAGAGAGATGGATGGAGAGAGGGAAACATAAATGCTTACATTCTATCAGAGTTCTGAACAAGGCAAAGTTACAAAGGAAATCATACTTATTGCACCCAAGGTACAGAGTTGACCCACCTGGTAATGGAGAGTGTCTGCCTTTCCTTGCCCATATGCAGTCCCCAAAAGACAACCCAGTTTTGCGTCAGTGGGAAATAGAACTATGGTTTGCAGGTATACAGCCTTCCACCAAGCTGACTTGTGAAAAAAATTTCAGGGTTGATAGCCTTGAATAGATTTCTCTTGACCACCATTTTCATCACATTTGTGTCTCCACTGCCTGATTTGTCTCAAAATATGAACGTTTGTCATTGTCTTGTCCTTGTTATCTTTACTCATACTCTACATTTAGCTACATGTTGTGCCCATGCAAATCAGAGCTCAGCATTTTATCAGGTTCAAAACATCATCTAACATCTGCATTGCAATAATACTTGAAAACCACATCACTGATTTCTGAATTACAATATACAGTGCACAGTAATTTTGCACTTAAATACCCATGGATTTATTGGCAGCCCAAATAATACTGGCTATCTGTTACTCTACAGGAAACAAATTGATCAGACAGTGGTTAGAAGCGATGCCAAAACCTAAACAGTACATGATTTCAGTTCAGATTAAACTTGCTGTCTTCATGACTGCATGAATCATGAAGAATGTCGCAAAAGCTGCCAAAACTGGGCCAGAATAGTACTGTGCTACACAGGACTAATATCTTTGCTCAGCCCATCCGATAATCACAGAACAAACTCAGCAGTAGAAAGGTAGGGGGTGAAAGATTTATATGGGCAATCAGTCCAGTTTGTTGGCTGTGATCCTGGGATCACTTGTTGTCACCATTTTCTTTGTGGGTAGTGGCAAATAACAAGCCTATGTTTGGGCTTGTCTTTATCACTCTTGGCATCCAGCTTGCTAATACAAATGTAGCATAGTTGTTAGACTTAAAGATGGATGCTATGCATTCTACCACAATCTAGGCTTTGTCTAATATTATTGCCAATTGCAGGCAATCCACAAGGCCTTTAACGCACAAAAGATGAAAGAGACCAAAAACCAAATCAAGAATGCATGTTAATGATTATTCCTTCGGCAAGCAAAAAAAAGAGGGTATATGACTTGCATGCACAGATCTGATGCTCAATCCCTGCCATCCTCAGTTCAGAATCTCACACAAAACATTCAGGGGAAGAGCCCAGGTACTTTGGAGAGCAGCTGCCAACTGGAAAAGCCCATATGAAGGCAGATTGGAGTCAAGGGCAAGATCCATTCCCTAGTATTGACATGAACAGTTTTGGCTGTCTTGTTTCCAGGATGTGACTTAAAGCTTTAATGGCTGTCCCACATTGATCACTGCTCTCTGTTTATAATAAAATGTGGGCATATGGCAGGGCAGATTAATTAAACATGTGCCAATAAAGCCAAGCATATATTTCCAGTATGTTTTGGTTGCACACATGCTTATAATTTTCAGTCCTCTCTCTCTGGTAGAATAGGGTTCCATATTCACCAAACCAGTCTCACTGAAAAATAACAGGAGGATAGTAGGAGATGCTGGCCTTTTGAATTTGAAACACCTCATTTCAACTGAGCCATTTGATGTTGTGCATCACTCTCTGTGCTTCATAAATTAGGGAAAGGGGGGAGGGAGAGAGAGAGAGAACAGTGGCGAGTCAGAAACTATTCACTGGCTTGAAAATGAAAAATTATTGTGAGCCTCATGTCATTCCCACAAAATTATCATTTATTACCTTACAGATATTTATTACTAATAGAGTTCAGGTGTATACAGTCATTTCTAGGTATTAACATTTTAACACAGTTCTGCTTCAGTAATGCTACAATACTGGTTTTATACTTTCATCTGGAACCAATTTTGGCTTGGAAACCAAATCAGCATCCCAGGCCTCGGGCCAATGTGGGCTGAATATGTAAACAACAGAGATTAAGCCAATCATGTAGAAGAGAGCAAAGTAGGCATCCGCTCTGTCTGTGGGACGAAAGCAGTACCAAATGCCCCACATTTAGCAAGAACATCTCTCATCCATTCTTTCCTCCACCACCTTTCAGTCACAACATGTGCTCACAGACATGAAAATTGCTCCTTGTTCCTGTTTATGGGAAACTGACTTGTAAGATCAAACACTGTCTTATTTTGAGAAAATGAGCAGCAGCATAATGTGGGTCAAGAGTGGTGAGGTGCATGGAAGTAGGATCTGAAATAGGTAGAAAAGGTATCTTTAACTTCCTCTTCCCTTCAGATCACAAAATCCCTCCACACACATAAAACTGCCTTATACTGACTCAAACCAGTGGCCTGTCAAGGTCAGTATTGTCTACTCTGACCGGCAGTGGCTCTTCTTGGTCTCAGGCGGAGACCTTACATGTCACCCACTGTCTGATCACTTTAACTGGAGATTGCAGTTATTTTGGAACATGGGACTCCCCGCATGCAGAACAGATGTTTGTCTGTTAAGCTCTTCCAAGGCAAAAGGAGCATGTACTGGATGGGGCAGCTTTGTAGTTTAGGTGGATTTATACTGAAACAGCAACCCAGCTCAAGCCCTCATCACAGGTTCTAGGCCTCTGTATCCTTTCTGCCTTCTGCACCTTTGCTGCCGTCTCTGTAGTTCACCAAGCTTTTGGGGCCCGCTGTACCCACAAAAGCACCAGGCAGCCACACTTTATCGTGCTCCCCTCTTTATACTGTACTATTCTGTTATTGCTCAACTCTTATGACCCAGCAGGTTTCTGATTCTCATACACCTCACGCCTGTCCTTCAAGCCACTTGCCTTTTTTTGCTCAAAGCTTCCTTTCGGCTGTTGCTCAGGATTTTTTTTTTTTTGGCTTTCTGCTGAGCTTCTCCTGGCTTTCATCTAACATCAAACCTCCCATCCTTCCTCCAGTCTTTGATGATCAGGAGCAGCATAAACTACATGTCCTGAGACATCAATAGGAAGAGAGAGCTCCTTCCACCAGCTGCTGCTGCTGAAGCCCCACCAGCCACACAAAGTGCTGTGCTTGGCATCTGCCTGGAGTTGCCTCGTGGTGAGGCTGGCCCTAGAGAATCAGCGGCTTGCCCTTTGCTACTTTCTTCAAAGGTCACCCAGGACTTAATCCTCAAGCTACTTATTCCAGAAGTGTCTGTAGAGTCAGTGGTTTATGGCATGTGCTTATCTGTCTTGGTGTAAGCCTGGACACACAGTGAAGAAGTGCTGAGCATCTGTAAAAGTTTTCTCTTTCACTAGCTCTCCTTTTGCCCTGGCTGTTATTAGGTGGGTTCCCAGTTCAGGACAGGAAGGAGGCATCCAATGAGGTCCAAAGATTTGTCCTTGAATACATTCAAGAGTATATAATTTTCTTTACATATTATGAGGTAGATATCAGTGTTGTCAGCAGTGTTCCTTCTAAGCTGAGTTAGTGTGAGCTAGCTCACAGTTTTTTAGCCTCTGGCTCACACATTTTTGTCTTAGCACAGGAAGGATGGCTCCAGAGCAAACTGATTTATGCAGTAGCCAAATCCCTTGCTCACAACTTTAATGCCAGTAGCTCACAAAGTAGAATTTTTGCTCACAAGACTCCACAGCTTAGAGGGAACATCGGTTGTCAGTGACCTGCTTTTCTTCGAATCAGTTTCTGCCTTGAGTACACAGTGTTTAGTCCCATTTAGCAGTTTATAACAACAGTCATTCAGTGTATAGAATCACTGAGCTGACCCAGAAATAAAGGTGCTCCAGAGGAACAATCTGAAATGCCTGTGATTGTTACCTTGGCTTGTCATAGGAACTTAGTACTTCTCTGAAAATTAGAATTTAACAACATTTTTCCAGGGCTTTGTTAAACTCGTCTCCATATTATACGAGCAGTCGGCTGCAGTTACCTTGGGGACCTCCATTAGCCTCTAGTGAATTACTTTTTGCCACTGTATAGAGGTAAGCCTGTGTGTATTTGAAACAAATTCAGTTTTGCTGAGCCAGCTCAGATGAGGAGACCCATACTGTGCACTTAATGCTGCCAGGGCCGGCTCGCGAACTAGGAGAACTAGGTGTTCGCCTAGAGCGGGCCAGCCCTTAGGGGCGCCAAACTGCACCCGCCCCCCCACCAAAAGCCCCCCTACCCAGCACAGCCCATTCCTGTGACCTGCCAGCCCGTGGGAGGCTCCACCGGCAGGGGCCGTGAAAGGCGCTGGGCAGCTGGGTGAGGCAGCAGCCGGGCAGAGTGGGTCAGTCGGTGCGGAAATCCTCTGGCCACCGGCAGCAGCACCCAAGTGAGGGGGGGCAATGCACAGGGGGGGCAATGCACAGGGGGCGCCAGAAGGGATCCTCGCGTAGGGTGCAAAATAAGATGGGGCCGGCCCTGAATGCTGCTCCTTCTTTACTGACCCCAAACACCTCTGCACTGACAGGATAGAGCACTGTTGTGCAGTTGAAAGGGGGCCCCTGAGAGCAGTGTCCAAAATGCAGTTCCCAGTGTGGACAGAGCATTGCTTGATTGAAAGAGCTTGATTGAAATCTCTCCTTTGTCACTAATCATGTGAGTGCAGGCAAAACTCTCCCTACATCTCAGTCCTTTCTCTGTAAAATGGGAGTAATACTGCAGTGCCTGATAAAGATGTTGTAACGGAGAGGGTAATGAAGATGGTTAAGCATTTTGCTATATAGATACCAAAAGCATGACAGGTGGCAGTCTGCTCAGATGGCTTTTAAAGGCTCAATCTCTTTCTAATTATAGGCTGAGCACATAACATGTTCACCCTGAAATCCTCTACAGAGGGATGGCTCATTAATTAGCAAGCAAGGAAGGATGTGATAAAAAAAATAAGTGGGAAGCCTAGCCGTTTGCTTAACAGCATATTTTCTCATTGGCTCGAGCATTCTGAGTGAGCTCTCAGTGCCTTCCACACTCCCACTGCGCACACTAAAGGGCATTAGGCTTCGCTGAGCAGCTTTATTATCATACATTAACCTTAACAAGGTAGAACAGTCTTTTTCTGCAGTGCAAGGGTAATTAAATCTAAACACTCTTGGCCTTTCCAGGGTTTGTTCAACAAAAAATTTGTTAACCAACTCTCTTTTCTCCCCACCCCTCATATCGCCCACAATAGTCAGCATTTTCCCAAACACCACTTCTCCCCCCCGACATGTAATGCAGTAAAATACAGTTCTCCTTATTTATTTATTTATTTATTTATTTATTTATTTATTTATTTATCAATCATATTTATAGCCCGCCCACCCCGCAAGCAGGCTCAGGGTGGGTAACAACATTTCAACAGTACAATAAATAGAGTGAAAACCTTAAAACACAGTAGTACACATTAAATTAAATTCAAGTTCTGGCTCAAGAACTGGATCACCTCTGTTGCATATTTGAATTATGGGATGTACTGTACCCACTACAGTCCACAACAGTAATTGAAAGGCTTGTTCATTCAGCTAGTCAAGAGCACTGGCTAAGAGAGCCTGAGCTATGAAATAGAGACAGCTCAGATACCTTTGTCCAAGAGTAGGGTTGCCAGGTCGGATCGACACGGCAGCAGGGGAGGGGGAGGGGCTTTCCGGGAATTGAGGGGGAGCATTCGACATGCGCACAATGTAATGACGTCATCATGTCAGCGATTTCGCAAGGTGACGCTCCAGTATTTTGGGCAAAACTATGGTTACCATAGAGTTTTGCCCAAAATACCAGAGCATTGCTGCATGGTGTCACCAACGTGAAGGGCAGTCTCTGTAGCCAGATTTCCCTCCATGGTGGTGGAGGGGTAATATAAAAAGATCCCTGTCAGTGAGGGTTTGCCCTTGTGGAGTTGGTGTCATTGAAACCACTGAACGTGTTTTGCTTCACTGCTAGTTCTATCAGGAAATTCACGTAAAGATTATCCTCCCTTTGCACAGAAGGTATCTGGACCACTCTGACCCTGAGTTTACCAGGATGCTTCTTATGAGTGTTCATCCTCAGATTACAGCTCTCAGTGCGAGGTTTTTCGCAGCTGCTTGCAAAATATTCCAGGAAATTTTATGTGGCATAATAGAATGTTAACTATAATTATTAATTGGTTTTAACTTGTAATATTGTATATTTTATATATGATATATCTTATATATTTTTAATATTGGACTAATTCCCTGTAATTCATACATAATCCAGCTGTACAGCTGTTATGTGATTTGTGCAGGTCTTTGACCATATCAGTAAATGGCAACGTCACGTTTGGGGACAGGATCCCCCCCCCCCCCCGCTGGCCAGCTGGCCAGCGACAGGGAAGTGGCCCAAAAATCCGGGGATACCCCACCTCACCCCAAACTGAGGAATGACATCCCTATCCAAGACTTCAGCACATGAACACATGAATCTGCCTTCTACTGAGTCAGGCCATTGGTCTGTCAAGGTAGACCACATGCTCTGGATGCGGAAGGTCCCAGGTTCTGT
This sequence comes from Gekko japonicus, assembly GCF_001447785.1. Classification (NCBI taxonomy): domain Eukaryota; kingdom Metazoa; phylum Chordata; class Lepidosauria; order Squamata; family Gekkonidae; genus Gekko; species Gekko japonicus. The sequence continues at coordinate 130,387 of NW_015165853.1, read as the reverse complement.
GCCTGGCATATCTAGTCAAACAACTCTCAGAGAGCAAGACTACAAAAGATCCTTCTCCTCCACATGCACTATACAACCACTCTCTATGTCGACCTAGATGGACCAGTGATCTGCCTCAGCATGGCACAGCTTCATATGTCCATATGCCAGTTCCTTTTATTATAATATGAGGTCTTTTAGACACATTCCTGATTTTAACTGAATGTGGATTTTATTGCAAATTGTTTTATTCTGTATCGTGCACTACATTTGAAGGAATTGTAAGTCAGAAAGGTTTTAAATAAAATAAGTGTTTTCCATTTTAAGACCATCTACCAAACTCTGAATACAAAAATGCCTAAACTAGATTTATTGGCTTTCCTGCTAGAGTGAATCAGGGTAACGACTTCTAGGTTTAGGCCTAATTGTTTCTCTTTTTGGATTTGTAAACCATGGCAGGTACCAGAAGTTCATCGGAACCTTTGTATTAGGTCCCCAGGTATCCTAATTAGACTTTATACATTTGTCTTGTGAATCTGCGTGTTGCATTTTGCTAATCATTTTTTCCTCATTTATTCTCTAGATGATGCATATTTACTGCAGGGACTTAATATCGAGGAACTTTACCCCGAAACCTCTAGCTTCATTACATATGATGGGTCAATGACAATTCCACCCTGTTATGAAACAGCAAGTTGGATACTAATGAACAAACCTGTCTACATAACCAGGATGCAGGTAAAAAAAAAAAAAGCATTCTTGAATCTATATGACACATCATCTACTAGAGGAAAGCATTTCAGTCCTTAAAGATTAACATGAGAATAAACTATCAGTGCATTCCTAAACAGAGTTACACCCTTCTAAGCCAATTGACTTCAGTGAGCTCAGGTGAATGTAACTCTGCTTGGGGATTGCACTGTAAGGGCCATAGCCAGAGTTTTTGGCTGGCCATTTCAAATATGTGAACTTCAGCCTCTTTCACCTCTCCAGCTCCTGGCCATGGGTGTTGTTTGTTCCCTTGCCTGTTCTCTCTCCCCTGCCTTTCCTTCATCTTTAATATTCCTTCCTCTTGCCATCTTCTTTTAGGATTCCCAGCCCTCAGGTAGGAGTGGGGGATCCCCCATTTTGCAGGCTCCTGCCCCCCGCCAGCCAACTGGCCAGCGGGGGGAAGCCCCACCCCAACTGCCACGACCTGGCATGACATCCCCAGCCTGATGATGTTACATGGAAGTGACATCATCACGCAGAGGACATCCCACAGCAAGGCTCTGGTATTTTGGGCAAAACTCTGTAGTAACCATAGAGTTTTGCCCAAAATACCAGAGCGTCACCACATGACATCCCCAGTGTGATGATGTCACTTCTGTGTGATGTCATCACATTGGGGACGTCACATACGGGGATGTCACCCCGCCACCTCACTCCCAGAAATCTCCCTCTTACCCTCCCACCAGCGAGAGCGCAGGACCTGGCAACCCTCTCTTCTCTTCCTCCTGAAGCACTCCCTCTCCCAAGCTTACTTTCATAGGTCCCTGCTTCCTGTACCCTTATTTTCGTAGGACCATCCAGCTGTCTTGTGTAGTGTTACAGCAGCTCACCCTGCCCAAGCCTCTGTGACTGCCCAGCCCCTCTGTGACCTGCACACAGGTGAGCCAATCATTGCCAGATGCACTTCAAACTGAGCATATTTGGGGTGACAGGCAGGCAGCTCAGCCAGCAAACTGCCAGAGGTGTTATCACTATGACTGCTGTAGTTGTCTCGAAATCTCTTTCCTCAATAAAATACAGATTTCTGATGTATGGAATGTCTGTCTGACTCAGGGACTCTCAGAAATAAACTTAAATATTTACTCTTTTCCAAAATAACCATGAATAATCTGGACCAGCTTTTGGAGTTTCGGTAAAATGTGTGAAGTTGTCATCCTATGCTATATATTTTGCTAATTTTATAACACAGCACCATGTCTTTTAAAAGTAACATTGAAGGTCACCGTCAGTTCTGCCTACAACTCTCTAGCGGTGTTAGATTGTGAATACAGCACAAAAGTGACTCCTGCTTTTAGAAGCTGTACCATTCAGTTTACACAAGCAAAACTTGGGCCAGTTTCATGTGTGCTACTTAAAGTGCAATCCTAAGCAGAGGTACACCCTCCTAAGACCAATGACTCTGATGTAACACTACTTATGATTGCACTGGAAGTGAACACTGCTAAGCAGGTCTACTCAGAGTCCTTTTCAGGTTTATTCAACAGGGCTTACTCCCAGGAAAATATTCTTTAAAATGTACTGTTAGAGTGCTTTTGAACTTCTTTCCTGCTATGGATGTGAATCTGTTAAAGAAGTACAATTTTAATGGATTTGTATCAGATTCTTTTTTAAATGGATAGCCAAGGTGAATTTTCAGTCCCTTTCAGCCTTCTCTTGAGAACACCTACCATTTGGGAATGGCTTTTACAACATTTTAACCTCTTTTCCCTATATAAATGAAAGAAGCATCAGGTCTGAAAGGTTAGAAAAGTGTACCATTATAGGGGGGGGGTTTAACCCCCTTCAACAGATTCCGCTGTAACAACATGGGTTTATAGAACCTTTTGGAGAAGGGAGGGGATGTTTCAAGCCCACAAAGGAAAAGCATAACTGCAGCAGTGGGATTTTAATGAAATCTTTTCCTCCATATTTGTGGTCTACACAGAATTAGGGCAAAGTAAAAACACCAAAAAAAGTGTGAGCCCCTCTTGAACTGCTCCATAAATTGAGTTTAGATGTGTGATGCATCAAATAGGATTTTACCATCATCCCTAATCTGAATGTTTGAAATTTGCCTACAATATAAAAGCAGCAGAATTCAATTATGCTTGGTGCAGAATTCTTGTTTTATTTATTTATTTTAAGCAAAGGTTACATGGAGCCCTGATTATAAAGAGTCAAACTATTTTTTTCCTAATTGTACATGAAATCCTGAGTTTATGAGTGTAACGTATAGTATGCTCCTACAACAGATTAACACATGCAAATCTTTTGAGTGACGTACACAGGGGTGCATTTATGTTTTCTACAGATGCATTCATTACGACTGCTAAGCCAGAATCAGCCTTCACAGATTTTTCTGAGTATGAGCGACAACTTCAGACCAGTCCAGCCTCTCAACAACCGATGTATTCGAACAAACATCAACTTTAGTTTACAGGGGAAAGATTGCCCAAACAATAGAGTACAGAAACTACAGTATAGAGGTATGCTTCAAACATGATTTCATTTTAAAATAATTATTTTGATAATTTTTTGCAGGCCTTTTTCTCACGTGCTTCTAAACATCTCACAAAATACTATGCACAAGGGGAAACTAATGTGACTAACCACCCAAGTCTGATCTTAGGGTGGATTGACACAAAGGTATTGAATTGAGGGCAAACTTTTTTGAAAAACAGAGTGTCTACACAGCGGAAACAATTACTACTTCGGAAGGAATCTCCGCCACAGATATCCAGACCAGTTCTTCGATCCTGAAGCAGTTGATATGAAAGGGGGCTAAATGCTTAATTCTTGTTGTGTATAACAAAAATCAGAATGGGTTCCAGGCACCTTGGATGGAACTATAAGTGGTCAGATGAGAAAGTAATGCCACTGCATCCAGAGAGCCTGAACCAACCTCCCCTTGAGCAGTCCTACTCAGAATCCTAGTTCTTTTCAACATGGAATAATAGCCAAGACAGTAGATAGGCTGTACTGTGGAATGAGAAGGAGAGAAATGAGTGATCATTCCAGACTCTTCCATCAGCAGTGCTGTACTACCACAATAGGGAGAAGGTAGCGGTTTTGCCCTTTTCTCTCTCCTCATTGTAGCCAAGTGTCCTGTATGGCTCTTACTCCATGTAAGTCCTGCAACCTCAGGAATCAACTTCCTATGGTCTGGGAGTGCTGAGGAAGAGGGTAAAGTGGGGAAGATCCATAATCCTTGTGTGAGCAGATCACCGTATCCAACCAAATTTCTATATTGTTGGTACCCCAAGGAAAAAAATTGCTGAAACAGCAAGGAAAAGACTTCTCCCACTGGCTTTATACTTGCAAAAACAAATATGAAAAATGGGCCCAGGCTAGCTTGATCTCATCAGATCTCGGAAGTTAAGCAGAGTCAGCACTGATCAGTACTTGAATGGGAATCACCATGAAAATCTGGTGTTGATATGTAGATGCAGACAAAGACAAGCCATCTCTGAATGTCTCTTGCCTTGAAAAACCTATCTGGTTGCCATAAGTTGTCTGTGACTTGATGGCTCATTCTACCACCACCCTTCATTGAAAGACGGAGGGCATTTCCCTAAAGCAGAAAGTCCTGCCAAAAATAGTGAATGGGCATAGTTCAAGCAGTAGTAATTTATGACATGCCTGGATAGAGCAAGAAGGCCTGTGGACTTGGCTGTAGCACACAATTTGCCTACTCCTTGCCAGCCATTCTGGTGTTATATTATTTTCTGCTCCAGAGCACAGTAGAAAAGAAACAAAGCACAGAAAGATGGAGTTTGTGTATATATAATCAATTCTGTATAATATTCTGCTTTGATACACAGCCAAGTCCAAGGGATTTTTTATGTCTAAAAGGAATTAATATTGTATCCTAGGGTTGCCAAGTCCTTAATGTGTGCAGAGCGGGGGACTCCAGCGCTGCTCTGGGAGTCCGTGCGTGCGAACCGCTCACGCACCGCAGTTACATCACCCGGAAGTGAGACAACCACGTCGGGCATGCCGGGGGCGGGGCCACAATCATCCGAGGGGAAACCATAGAGTTTTCCCTCGGATGACCGCAGCCCCGCCCCCAACGCGCCCAACGCGACTGCATCACTTCCGGGTGACGTGCTGACGCCGGGCACGTCACGTGCTTTGGGGGTGGGGCTCCCCCCGGGGCCCGATCCACTGGCGGCGGGGAATGGACCTCTCAGGCAGGGGTTTCCCCGCCCCCCGGGGGGACTTGGCAAGCCTATTGTATCCTCCTAATTCTAGTTTTAGAAATATTGTATCCTCCTGATTTTAGTTTTCTTCTCTGTTCTGTCTCCCTTTCCCCATATTTCCGGTAATATGTATTGGATTCATGCAATAGGTTGAATCCCAAAACTCCTTTCCTTTAAGTTCATTTCTATAACTCCCTTCTGCCAAGTCTTCTTCCAACAGAGAAAATCTTTCTCCATAAAAGCAGGCACCAGATCTAGCCCATTCTTAACAAGTGTTTTGGTTTGTTTGCAGTATTAGTCCTAAAGTCTATATTCTAATCTTTTTTTTCCCTGATCTTATGTAGTCATATTGTTGCTTTTCTGTACTAGATGTAATTATGGAAACCCACTTTTTTTCCCGTCCCCTTGCAGTAAACGAATGGCTGCTCAAGTAATTAAGTTGGAAGCAGGAAGAACTCTTAACCTCAGTGGAATGCTACTACTGTGAATTGACATAATACAGAAAGCCCCCAGCCTCATTCAGTCTTCGGTCTTTGTACTTCATAGATGGCACACACGGTCGTGCTCCCCTCTCCCCAAAGAAAAGGATGCCAAGTTGGGAATTCACCTAAATGAAATTTATTCATATGATCAGTCATAACAAAACAAAAAAAAGACACTATCTACTGTTAACATGATTACAATTTTGATACTGTTTTCCTGAAACTACTATAGCTCACCAACGAAAGACTTTTCAGACTTTGTACATATGAAATTCTTCCTCTGTATCCCTCTTCCCCTTCTTCCCCTTCCCATCATCCTCCCATTAAAAAAAAATGGTGGTTCACTACCGCATCCAAGTGGATTTGTGTTCTGTGTGCCGAGTAATCCTTGGAAAGCTCTCATATCACTCTCATTACTGGTTACTGGCAAAGCAGAACTAAATGATTGTAAGGGAAACTTATTTCTGGGTCATGATCCTTCTGTTTATTTACTAATGGACAGATACTGAGATAAGTTCTGTAAATAGATAACCTGAAGAATATAAAGGAAATTGAAATATTTTCCCCTCATCGCATAGCTGTAGTAGGAACTGCCAAGACTGGAATTAATCCATTTTTTTCTGTTTCTTGTTTTACAAAGGTCATACATTGTGTTTGGTTACTGTTATCAATTCAATAAATGTGTTTAACAAATTAATTTACTATACTTGCTTTGGTTTACTTTTTCCTCTTGAAAATAAAAGTCCTGTAGACCTTGGACTACATATTAAACAACCGTCCCTGCCCCTAAGAAAACTTGCATTGTTTCTTTGTGGTGGATTTGCATAAACTAATAGCACTTAGGAATGTAGAAATGAGTGTCAGTTTAATTCCAATGTATACTTTAAGACTGAGGCATCAGAACCTTATCAGGCAGTTCTAAAATATCGTGGACCTTATTCAGACAGCTCAGAGAATGACCCTAATACCCAGGTCAGCAACTAATTTAAAATGAGACATATTTTGAATCAACCAGCAGCTGAACACCCTGCAACTGTGATTCCCTGTGCTGAATTGTTTGGCTAGGGGTGGAGATACACATGGTGTGCCATTCCAATATCCTTTTCACTGATTTTAAAAAATATTTATTTACAGAACGTAGCCTCTGGGGCTGCAATTTCAAGGGAGAGACCAGCATCTGGGGAGGGGCTATTTTCCCGTCATTTCCCCACTGACAATTCCCTTCCCTTTCCCTAACCCTGCAAGCTGTTTGGTGGCCAGATGAAGAAAAATTATCGGCCCACACTTTCTCATTACCTCTTCCTCTCACATGCACCAGTACAGATGAAGAATTCTGCAGTTTATAATCCTGGTTTGCAAGAATAAAGTTATTAGATTGCCATGCAACAGGTGAGATGGAGGGACTGTTCCCTGAGGCACTTAAGGAAGCAGTGGTCTGCCCTCCCCTGAAAAAGCCATCTTTAGATCCGGCCGAATTGGCCAACTACCAGCCGGTTTCTAAATTGCCCTATTTGGCCAAGATGATGGAAAGGGCAGTGGCAGTTCAGCTACAGGGCTTTTTGGATGACGCTTCCATTTTAGATCCCTTCCAGTCCGGCTTTCACCCAGGCCATGGGATGGAGATGGCACTGGTCGCCCTCACGGACGACCTCTGGAGGCACCTGGATTGAGGCAGATCGGTGGTGCTGTTGTTGTTGGCCCTGTCGGCAGCATTCGACATGTTCGACCATCAGCTACTGATCCACCACCACGTCGACGTTGGAATTCAGGGGCTGGCCTTGCAGCAGCTTGCCTCCTTTCTCCAAGGTCAGGGACAAAGGGTGACGCGCAGTGATGGCGAACCTTTTAGAGACCAAGTGCCCAAACTGCAACCCAAAACCCACTTATTTATAGCAAAGTGCCAACACGGCAATTTAACCTGAATACTGAGGTTTTACTTTAGGAAAAAACAACTCATATATTAACATATTTTGTCTTAAAAGAAAAACACAATAACAGAGCTTTCAATGATACAAACAACTTTTTATTGAAAGGTAGAAGTTTGCATTTGGCATGCTTTTGAACAATTAATGTGATTTTTTGCTGTTGTATGCATGCTGATAATTTGTCTAACCTTGGCTCATACTTTGTAAGTTTGAGAGCAATACATGCAGCACTCAGGTCATCTGTTAGTCTGTTTCTGGTGTCAGATTTGATATAATTCAAAGCTGAAAACAGCTGCTCACAAGCATAAGATGATCCAAACAAAGTAAGGAAAGCAATCCTTCTATCTTCTCAAGTGTTTCACACAGGTCATAGAATTTATTTTTCCAGATAGAGCTTTCTTGAAATTCCAATAGTTCCATTTCCACATTTCCTAAATCTAACCAGTGTAAGCAGGAAAGATCAAGTCTACAGACTTAATGGAGGCCATTATTCAGCAGCAGCAGCTTGTCGCACCAGGAAGAGGCCAAGAGGTGGGCTGGTGAAGGAGGTCCCGCCAAGGGGATGTACTAAAAGGAAGGACAGGATCGCCCATTGGAAACAATGGGAAACACTTGAAGGCCCATTGGAAATAATGGGAGCCAGGCATGCCAATTGATTTGCATGGGCTCTATTGAAATACATTACAGTACAACTAGAGTTGCAATAAAAACACAGAATGGATTTTCCATTAGAGTCTCTGGGCCCAAACAGACTACCCTGACCTCGAGTCCTGTGCGCTGGAGGGAGGGAGGGGAGCGGTGGCAGGAAAGCGGCAGAGGCCGGGCTGCCCACCCCCCTTCCCAGGGACGAAGACGACAACACTGATGCTGGCGGAGGACGAGACAGAGGAGGAGGGGAGGGACACTCACTTGCAGGCTTGGAGGAGGCAAGGTGCCAGCCAGGTGGGGCTCGGGGCACAGAGAGGCACTCTCACTCAGGCAGGCTGCTGCTGGTGCTGCTCATCGCGGTCAGCCGCCTCGGAGGAGAAGGGGAGTTGCGGGGCACAGCCGGCTTCTCTTCCCCTGCTGGCTTGACATCTGCCTTGCATGGCCCCCACCCTCCATTTCAACTGCCCAATCAGGGGTCACCTGGGCAGCTGGGCGATGGCGCGCATGCCCACAGAGAGGGCTCTGAGTGCCACCTCTAGCACGCGTACCATAGGTTCGCCAACACAGCGCTAGGGGAACAGCTATCCCAGAGGCACCCACTGGATTGTGGTGTGCCTCAAGGGGCAGTGCTGTCCCCAATGCTTTTTAACATGCGCCCCCTTGCCCAGATTGCCCAGAGGTATGGGTTGGGTTGTCACCAGTATGCGGATGAAACTCAGCTCTATCTGTTGTTGGGCGGTCAGTCCAACTCCAAACCGGAAGATCTGGACCGGGCGTTGCAAGCTGTGGCTGGTTGGCTTAGGCTGAGCCGACTGAAATTGAATCCAATGAAGATGGAGGTCCTGTGCCTGGGTCGGAGTGGGCTGGGGTTAGGGATCCCATTCCTGGTTGCCTCCTTAACTATGGAGGCCTAGGTAGCAGCCACTGCCAAATCTGCCTTTTACCATCTTTGACTGATCAGGCAGTTGGTTCCCTTCCTCGAACACGATGACCTGGCGACAGTGATCCACGCACTGGTCACCTCGAGATTAGACTACTCTACATGGGGCTGCCCTTGTCTCAAATTGGAAGCTACAGCTGGTGCAAAATGCTGCAGCCAGGCTTTTGATAGGGCTCTCTAGATGGGAGCCCGTACAGCCTGTGCTGGAGGCGTTGCACTGGCTGTCAATAGCATACTGGATTCGTTTCAAGGTGCTGGTTCTTACCTTTAAAGACCTACATGGTCAGGGACCTACATACCTGAAGGACCACCTTTCCCTGTATGTCCCCCAGAGAGCACTGCGGTCAGGGGCTCAGAACCGGCTGGCCCTCCCGGATCTTAAGGAGGCTAGACTGTCAACAACCAGGACCAGGGCCTTTTTGGTGGCGGCCCCAACCTGGTGGAATGAGCTCCCAGAGGAGATCAGGGCCCTGTGGGACCTGCTATGGTTCCACAGGGCCTGTAAAATGGAGCTCTTCCACCAGGCTTTTGGGAGCCGCCACCACCGATGAAGAACATCGGATGGTTGAATGGGAGAAGGCCCTGGATTCCGGAAACTGCCACTAACAGCCTAAAGAACAATAAGCACTTGCAAGGACAATCAAAATGAACACTGTGAGCTGAGAACTGTGAATAATGGCTGCTACCGTTTATGGACAACAACGACTACTAGCACTTTATTATGGTTTTAGAATTGTTTTAATCATAATTTTGTCTTAATGTAATCATCTGTTTTTATGTAAGCTGCCCTGAGCCGGCTTTGGCTGGGAGGGTGGGATAGAAGTTCAATAAATAAATAAATAAAAATACACATAAGCCTGAGAACCCCCCAGTTTTGCCCATATAGCAGCTACATGTGGGTTGTCATTACATCTGAATCATGCCTCTCTCAACTCCTTTCCCCAGTTACAAGTGTGAAGAGCAAAGAGTTTTGGCAGAGTTCTCTGTTTAAGCACCTTACCAGATCACTCTAATGTTTCTGTGAATTGAAATCAACAGCTACAAGCACAAGGGAAAAAACTCTGAATGAGCCACAGTCCTGGGAGTGAGCCTGATTGAATACAGTGCAGCATACTTCTGAGTAAGCATGCATAGGACTGAGATGACCGTCACAGGTCCCTGCCACACGGGGAAAAAACGTCGGGCAAAAGTGTGGCTTTTAAAAGCCGCACCAAAATAGGCACGCAGTGGCGGGATCATACAGATCCCGTGAGCCGCCGCGCAATTACTCCCCGGCATGAACAGATGCCGGGGAGACAGCGATGGGAGGCTGCTGAACTGCACACATCTGAGCATGCGCAGTTCGGGCAGGAGTCGGGGATGCGCCGGCCGAAGGATGCGTCGGCGATCCCACGGCCATGCTTGCCGCGGCCGTTCTGGTAAGACCACCTCCGGAGGTGGTTTTTTGTTGATGTGGTTTTCTGCCGAAAGGGCCAGATCAGGGACGGGCGCACAATGTTTCCCAGATGTTGCGGTGGGATCGCGCCCGTTTGATGTATCCCCAATCCGTCCCTCTCCCGGCCCAAAACCTTTCGTGTGACCGGGGCCACAGTTTCTTTTTTCACAGTCGAGAAGAAGATCTCATCACACTTTTTCTTGAGTCTAGTTGGTTCCAGTGGTGGGGGCTTCCATAGCTGCTCCAAGAAGGAGCCGTGACAATGTAAGACTTTACAAAGCCACTGTGTCAGCTATGCTACAACACCTAAATAAAGCTGGTGACCTTCTTGGCTGACTTACTGCCTGACGTGTCACAAGATGATTGGTCACAAGAGGCTAGGAGATGAGAAAGAATATGTAGAGTTTGCCATTTTCTCTTCAAAGCGGGCTAGGCAGTGGCCAATGAGGGAACCAACTAGACTGCAGAGGCTGGGGCTCAGAGAAAGGAGGAAAACAAGAGTGTGCAAAAATCCTTGCTTCTGAGGCCACTGAGAGGGTCAAAAGTAGGTGTGGCTCTGATATGGGACCCCCTATTACATCAACTCCAGAATGTCTCTCTCCCTTTCTAGGCTCAGCACTGCTACAGAGTCACAAGAAATATGAACTAGTAATGGTGATGGAAGATTTATTTCACTTATTTATTCAGAAAATTTCTATGCCTCCTATCCAGGGAACCTGCCCAAGGCAGCTTACAAAAAATGAGAAGGTTCACCAAGGTCAGTGTTGACTACACAGACTGGCAGTGACTCTCCAGGGTCTCACAGCACCTACTACTTAATCCTTTTCAGTGGAGATACCCTGGATTGAACCTGGGACCTTCTGCATGTCAATCAGATGCTCCATGACTAAGCCACAGACCCTGCACAACAACTGTACTTTCTCTGCCCTATATACCAATTATCTGAGAAAACCCTTTAGTTACAAATTTCTATTTCTTTGACTGAATCTGTGAGTAAAACCAGGCTAGCTTATATTTGTATATTTTTTAGGTTTTTCTTTACAAACAGAGCACGATTCGAGCCATTCAAAAGAGTCTCTTCATATTTGAAGTCATTTACTGTTTGATTATTGTCAAGAATTCAATAAATGTGTTTAACAAGTTAATGTTTGACCTTGTAGAATTTTCCACCTAACCCCAATAACATATATGATACACACCTTCAGACATTCTTATGAGGGAAAATCCAATGCACATGGGGAGGGATGTTGTGATAAGCTCTGCTCCCAACCAACACACATTCAGTGGAGTGCCTTACATATGGAGTGCATACAAGTGTACATGCATAAGGTGTTCTCTACTCAGTTGAATTCATAAGGAGAGCCATATATGCCTAGGTTCCATTCAGGTATCCCGATGAACAAGTGTTATTCGGGACAGAGCTTGCTTCTGTGATCCTGCTCCTCTCCCCAACCCTCCATCCCCATACATTGCCCTTGTAACATCTGACAAGGGCTTCTCTCTCAGTCTGATCTACCAGAATTCCTGGAATCAAATTCATGTGTAGCTTTCGATCCCCTACTACAAAAGCATCAAGCTGTCCTTGTTTTGCACACAGGAGAAAAAATATAAAATTGCACAGAACTTGTTTTGACAGCAGTTCCACGAAAATGAGAAGTCTGCTTTGTGAGTAGTCAAAACTCATGCTCCTTTTAAGAAAATACTTAGGATTCAATAGTACAGAAAAGGATTTTTGGTTGAACTAATACTCCTCCACACCAGGCCCTTGATAGATAACTTAAACTAGATACATAGGAAAAAGGACTACCCAACAAGAAACTGAATGTCTGTACATGAACATTCCCACTTGGTCCTGTAGTGCCAATCAAGAGGTTTTTGCAAACTGTTGAAAAGCAAAGATAGTGTGGCAAGGTGATGACATCAGTTCAGACAGCACAAACCCATGCTTGCTCCAATAGTGTTCAAAGGCTGAAGGAAAAGCATTGATGTATGGACCTCAGAGACTCATATGTTCTAAGCAACAGGGTATGGAATGCAAGAAAGAAAAATAATTAATTGAAATTTGGGACCAGTATTCACTCCCCCCCCCGTGTCCATGTATATACATACCTGTCAATTGAAGAGAACATTTCATGCATCTGAAGAAGTGAGGCAGTAATCCACAAAGATATTCTGAACAAGTGTTTGGAGTCACTAATGGGCTGGCTGAAGGTGAATAAACTGAAACTTAATCCTGACGAGACAGAGGTCCTCTGGGTTAGTAGAAAGGCAGAACAGGTACTTGAAATCTCTCCTGTCCCCTTGAAAATTGAGGTTCACAGCTTGGGAGTGCTGCTTGACATAGCCATGGCATTAGAAAATCAGGTGGCTCTAAGTGTTTATGCCCAGCCTTGACTGGTCATCAGCTGCATCTATTCCTGGTTCAGTCACATCTAGCCACAGTGATCCATGCCTTAGTTATATCTAGATACTGGGCTATTGCAATGGGCTCTGCTTGAGTCTATTTTTTATTAGCGTTTGGAAACTGCAGCTAGTGTAGAATGCTGAGGCTAGACTGCCGGTCAGAGCCAGCTACCAGGAGCATGTGACCCTGATTCTACAGAAATTACACTGGTTACTTATCCACTCCCAAGCCCAATTCAATGTGTTGTTTTTTTTCTTTTAAAGCCTACATGGCTTGGGACCAGGGTATCTAAAGGACCATCGTCTCCCATACGTTTCTATCCAGGAATTAAGATTCGAGGGAGAGGACCTCCTGACTGTCCCACCAATCAAAAAAGCTCATCTGGTTAGAAGACAGGGCCTTTTCAGTGGTGGCCACATGATTATGAAGCAACCTCTCAAGGGAGGTGCGCCTGACTTCCTCACTTCCAATCTTCAAGAGGCAGTTGAAGACAGTTTTATTTAGGACTGCATTTGACTAATTTAGTTTGTATTTATTGGTAGTCCTAATTGGTGATTTTAAATCGTGATATTTCATGTGTTTTTACAATTGTCATTTTATTTATATTGTAAGCCACCTTGAGTTCTGCAAGGTAGAAAGATGGCTAATAAAGGTTTCAAATAAATAAAGTCTCCACACCACAAAGTTCCTTATTTTTCACATCACAAGCTAATATGACTACCCTCTGAAATTCAGTCATTTATAATCCTGGTTTGCAAGAATAAAGTCATTAGATTGCCATGCAACAGGTGAGTTGGAGGGCACACATAAGCCTGAGAATCCCACTCCTAGCTAACATGGCTACCCTCTGAAATCCAGTCCTAATTTTTTTTGCCTGAAAGGATGAAACAACTTCCTCACAGTGCTGCCACACATCCCATTATGCATGTTATGGTTCACCCATTAGTACAATTTGCATCCTTCCTTCGCTTAAAAAGTTCAACAGCATGACCAATTTTGCAGTGGCAGGCCTAGCCTATTTTGCACCCGGGGTGGATATATATATATATGTATGTATATTAGGGTTGCCAAGTGCTTACCTGTTCCGGAGCGGGGGAGTCCAGCCTTGCTCTGGGAGTCTTCGCGTGCATGCTTTGCACGCGCGCGCCGCAAGCACGTCACACAGAAGTGACACAAGCACGTTGGGGACGTTGGGGGCAGCGCCACAATCATCCGAGGGAAAACCATAGGGTTTTCCCTCGGATTATTGTGGCCCCGCCCCCAACGTCCCCGATGTGCTTGCGTCACTTCCCTGTGATGTGCTTTGGGGGTGGGGTTCCCCCCGGGGGCCTGATCCACCGGCAGCGGGGAACGGGCCTCCCGGGCGGGGGTTTCCCCGCCCCCAGGGGGACTTGGCATCCCTAATGTATATATATTTGCCATCGCATCACAGCTGACTTATGGTTACCCCGTAGGGTTTTCGAGGCAAGAGATGTTGGGAGGTGGTTTGCCATGGCCTGTCTCCATGTCGGCCCTGCTTAGCTTCTGAGAACTGATGAGATCAGGATAGGCTAGGGCAATCCAGTTCAGTGACCCTCCTCTATACAACAAAATTGTTTTCAGTAATAATCATGAAATAAAACTAATAATAATAGTGGCCAGAAAATAGATCCAGGAGGGCAACCGTGTTGGTCTGAAGCAGCAAAACAAAGTGTGGTCTTAAAGGTGCAACTGGACCCAAACTTTGTTTCAATTGCCAGAAAAGAAACACGGACAGTGAAAAAATTATTTTATTTAATTTTGTATGTATAAAAATGCCAGTAAAAAAAAAAATCAAATTCCAACACACTATTCCATCATGAGATCCAGCTTGGTGTAGCCATTAAAGTGTTGGACTAGGATCTGGGAAATCCAGGTTCGAATCCCCACTTGTGCCATGGAAGCTTGCTGGGTGACCTTGGGCCAGTCACATTACTCTCAGCCTAGCCCTGACCTGGATAGCCCCAGGATAGCCTGATCTCATCAGATCTCAGAAGCTAATCAGGGCCAGTGTGCAGGCAGGCAAGGGCAAACCACCTCCAAATGTCTCTTGTTTTGAAAACCCCACACGGTCACTATAAGTCAGCTGTGACTTGACAGCAAAAAAAATCCACCACACCACTTGTGTTCTGAAAAGGGAGTCATCTGTTCTCCATCTTGAAGCCAAAGAACTGACCATCCCAAACATCTACAAGGTATTTTTGAGAGCTAGGAGTCTAACACTAGCCAAAGCATCACAAAATAATGACTGCAAGCTTCACCAGACTGGATGTTAGGAAACACACTACCCCCCAAAGAAGGTGCCCCATCCTTCATTGTTTCCAAAGGACTAAAGTCAAACCAGAGAATCTCTGTAGCAGAAACTGAAGGTGAGGAAGCATTTTTGCAAGCCCAGCAGAACCAGTGCAATGTACAGAGTACCCAGCAGTGCCAGTGCAATCATAGAGTGCCAGCAGAACCCAATGCCATTTCAGCAGTGCTTGCTGATGTCAAGCAGAGAATCACAGTCCAAGAAAGGGAGAGTTAGAAGCCCAGCAGAACCAGTGAAATGTACAGAGCCCAGCAGTACCAGTACAATCACAGAGTGCCCAGCAAACCCAGTGCCATTGCAGCAATGCCAGCTGATATCAAGCACAGAATCACAGTCCAAGTACCAATGGGGGGGGCTTGGAAGCACAGTAGAACCAGTGCAATGTACAGTGCCCAGCAAACCCAGTACCATTGTGACAGTGCCAGCTGATGTCAAGCAGAGAATCACAGTCCAAGCAAGGGTGAGCGTTAGAAGCCCAGCAGAACCAGTGCAATGTACAGTGCCCAGCAAACCCAGTGCCATTGAAGTAATGCCAGCTTATGTCAAGCACAAAATCACAGTTCAAGCAGGGGAGGGGGGTTAGAAGCCCAGCAGAACCAGTGCAATGTACAGTGTCCAGCAAACCCAGTGCCTTCTGTTCATAATATTAACAAAGATTTGCTATTATACTACTTTTAAATACATTCTGTCACCAAGTAGGATAGAGATGAGAAGGTCTTGAGACCGAGAATTGAAAATGGGGGGGAGGCATAGAAAAATTAGGTGAAGGAAGACAGAGATAAATGATAAATGTGTGAAAAAGAAGAGCAATTAAGAGAGGAAAAGGTTGTTTTATTTGGTACAACACTCTAACTACTGCTTTGCAAGATCTGACTGAGCTGGGTGCAAGGAAAGGAAGAGAGAAAGGCTAGGCTATTGGAGAAAATGACCTGCAGGCTGGCTCGGTTGTTATTAAGCAAGTTTGCTTCAGTCTTGGAGAACGGGAAGTCTAGCCGATCCCAGTGTGCTTTTTGCTAAGCTCAGACTTCCCTGCACTCCTAGTGGCTGCAGCCAAAACTGCATTTTAAAAGTTAAAGGAAAGATGTTCTACAGGATGCAGCATGATGCTGGCTTCAAGGGCCCCCTTCAAAGGCCTTCCCCAAGCTGCGCCCAGGGTGGACCACATACCGCGCCCTGACCTTGGTACACCACTGCAATTTTTACAAGTGCAGTATAGATTACCTTTTCACAACAATCCCATGGACAAAAACCACATCACGTTTTCACTCCCCCCTTCCTCCAAGGAAGCATGGTGTCATAATTGTCCATACCTCCATTTATATTTCACAGCAACTCTGTGAGATAGGGTAAGCTGGCAGATAGGCCCCAGGCCACCCAGTGAGTTTCAGGGCTGAAAGAGAATTTGAAACTGCATTTGACAAGTTCTACTCCCAAACCCTAACTTCTATGCCACACTGACTCACAAATCAGTAATATGTTTCCTCTGTTTGTAAAGGCCTTATTCAAGGCATGAATAACTTGTTAACCCATCAGCTAAATACTGCTTGCCAGCGATGTGTCAGGTACTTATTTATCCTCCAAGTGTTTGTGATCCCAGGCAAGCTGCAAAATCAGGTGGTTTTTTCAAGGCCCTGGTAGCTTGCTATCTGTAACTTTTTGGACCATATTCATCTTGGCAAATTACAAGGCCACAAGATATGCAGGTTTGCCCTGTTTCTTTTTATATTTACTGGGGTAGGAGGAGTCAAAAGTCATCAAAAGACAGCTAGAAGGTATATATTCACCATCTGCTATATGACCATCTGTATAAAAGTTCTGTGATATCCTCAGTCATTAAAAATATCAGTTCATTCCCCATGCTTAGGACAGTTATAAAGACCCAAGTCTGACTTTTAGGTTTCTGTCCAATAGGTTCTGGTGAGTTTTTCTGTAACACAAGCTTTCAGCTGCACAGCTAGCAAAATCAATACAATTTTCTGGTTGTTTTAGCAAAGGCTAAGTTATACTCAGAGCCAAATTATTGTAGGCTTCAGAGAATTATTCAGTGAGGAAGTTGCCATGATAGTTTTCAATGCGAAATGGGACACTGACATTTCCCTTTTTTCCACTGGTGCCAGATATCCTGTCCAATTGTATATGTGTCAACTGTACAAGTAAAGTATTGAATGAAAAACAGCATAATCAAACCCTTCCTCTAGATGCTAAGCATTACCAGAATTTAAAATCCTTTGGAAAACTGTTGTTCCCAGTATCACCACTGTGCAGCCCAATCCCATACGCATTTACTTTAAAATAAGTCCCACTGAGTTCTCTGGGGCTCCTTTCCAAGAAACTAAGCAGCACAATCTCCCCCCCTTACCTACCACCAGGGGTCGTTTAGTAGAAAAAGAGCTAGGGGAACCCATTAGCATAACTCATTAGCATATGCCACACCCCCTGACATCACCGGAAGTGTGTCATAAGGCCACACCCCCTGACATCACCGGAAGTGTGTCATAAGGCCACACACCCCGCCCCCAACGGTCCCGGCCGCCGCTGGCCTTGCAGCTCCACTGCCGAGCCCCATGAGGGGCCCGGCGGTGGACCTGCAAGGCCGGCGGGAGTGCAAGGAAGCCCTGCGAAGGCCCTCCCTGGCCCCAGGCAGGCAGGGGTGGGGAGAGGCATGGAGGAAGCAACTTACCCTCCCTCTTCTCCTGCCTCCTCCTGGCTGAATGAGGGCCAGAAGCGGGGCGGCCGGAAGCAGGGGGCGGGGCTTCGTCATGTGCCCCGCCCCCCATACCTCACCCAGGGGAACTGCGATCCCCCGCGATCCCCCCCGAAATGATCTCTGCCTACCACAAAGGAGATTTAGACATTCCAAAAATCCCCTTGATATTTCTAATACAAATTGCTTACAGAGCTGGTAGAATAACTTTTCCTAAAGGCTTTCAAGGCATTCAACACTGTTGTGTCCATATGGATTTCTTTTCCTAGGGACTGTATATTCTCAGTGATCTGACCCACTTAAACCCACACTCCTGATTTAAAGCCTGAATGAGGCGTTAAACTGACTGCCCCACCTCAGAGGCAAGTGCAAAAAGAAAGGAAACAGTTGGCTGGAACCTTTATCCAGGGAGTGCTTGTTTACTAGATGCAGGGAGGGGGTTTTCACACCTATAGTGCAGAGTGGCACAATCCATTGCACCAGCCACACATTCCTCTAGCAGTCTGTTATCTGATTCCCTCTCCATTGTTCTACATGAAGTTATGCAGCTCCCACATAATCTTGTTCATTAGTATGGATTGACTGAGGAGCCTGTGTTGTCTGCAAGATCTATGACAGGAGACCAGCACAGGGATCTCCTGCAATGTATCATGCCAGCTCTGGGGGAGAACACGGAATGTTCCTTAACTTCCACTTTATCAAGTATCATATGGAGACCAGGAGCAATTTCATGTATGTATGGGGTACTCATCACCCCAATACCTGGTAGCAGGAATCCCTCTTTCCTGCCCAATGTTTCAATTATTGTTTGCATGTTTTTTTGTATTTATTTTAACTCTGGTTTAAATTATTTTAATGATTTTCGAGATTTGCTTTTATTATGTATGGTTTAATTTATTAGCTGCCTTGGTGGCCCTTCTGAGGGCATAAATTTGAGATATAAATTTTGTAAAATAAATAAATAAAATAACAGATTGCCCTGATCCTAGAAGCCTGCAAAAAGCAAAGGGACTGAGATACATCACGCCAAAGTTCATTATAGGACAAGCACAAGTTGGGGGTCAACTGGGGTCTACAACACAGAATGTTTTTGAAAAGTACGCAGACGGAGAGTGATTTCAGCAAAGCGTACTTTATTCAATCAGGAACAAGACGACTTTGGCTGGCTCGCAGGCCGGCTTATATTCCCTCAGAACCCACCACCCAAAACACCCCCCCACTTCCCGATAGGTTATTTACAGTGGCCGAGAGTCCCATTGGCTTCTTGGCCAGGAACCTAGCCCTCTGATTGGGGCGGGCTAGGATCCACCAGGTCCATTGTTTCTAGGAGCGAAGCTTGACGTTTGTCTCTGGACAAGTCTGGACATGTCCGGACTTGTCAGGACTTGATACACTACACCTTTAAAAAGTGGAGAGCTGTGAGTAGCCAGTCTCAGGTTCTCTTGGGCTCTTTGCTTCTGTCTTTCAACAAAAGGAGGGGGCTCTGCAAAGGAAGCAGCATGGGTAACCCCCACCTTATAAAAGTGCAAGGCAACACAGGTTGTTTTCACTGCAGAAAGAGGAGCCCTACGTCCAAATGATCAGCAATATTTTCAAAACATGTTAGTTAAAATATTAATATCCTGCCTTTCCTACTACCCACTACATTGTAATATACAATACTGAAAATATTGTATATGACGCTAAAAATCTAGGATGGTGATATCCAATCAAGAGACAAGGGCCTGGAGTTGTGAAGTATCCATTTCCCTCACAGTTTGCTCTATTGCAGGGTTGCCATACTTTGAAAAGCAAAAAAGAGGACATATTTCCCAACTGAGTACTTCAAACAAGTGATCACTATGACAAATCTCATTTTAAATACCCCTACTATTTAAGCTGTGATAATTGCTACCTTGTCGCGATCCCCCTTTGCCCCGGGAGGGGCGTCCCCAGTGGCCGTATTGGGAAAGGAGGTTGCGGAGCACGGGGAAGCTCAGGACACGGGAGAGTGGGAGTCAGGAGAAAGCGGGGGAGAGGTGGCCTCAGAACGACAGGGGGCGGGGTTATATGCACCCCGTAACGCCCCTCTGTCTACACGCTGCTTCCGCTCTCTTTTCCCTCTCTCTGTTCCTCCACTCTTGTTCTCTCTCTCGTTCCTAGCTGGGTTGCAGCGTGTGCTCCTCCCCGGCCCTCTCTGTATCCCCCTTTTATTCTCTGCTCGGCCTGCTCAGCCCGCCCCTTCCCCTCCGTGCTCCCGGCCCCGCCCCCTGTTATCAGTGGGAACGCCATTGGGCGTTCACCTGTCATGTGTTCGTGCGCCGGCGGCGGTTCCTGCGGCCTTTGGGCCGCGCCACCGGCGCCACCGGGCTGGTCCGCTTCTAGGGGACGCCTCTGTAGCTGCCCCCTCTCCGCGCCTTGACCTCCTCCCCGCCCGCTGCCCCCTGTGCCGCCGCCTCGTCTCCGGGCGCGGCCTTGGTTCCGTGCCGGGCCTCCGTCTCCGCCGGGTGGGGTGTCGGGTGGCTCAGTGTCGCATCTTCTGCTTGCCGGTGAGTGGTCTCGCTGGGGTGCGGGGTTGGATACCGGGACTCCTGGGGCCGGCTGGACGGGGTCCGCGACCCCCGGAGCGGGACACACCCCCTCCCTGGCACCGGAAGCAGCTGCGTCGTCTTCGAAAAGCCGCGACAGATAATCTCCCACACCGTGCTCAGCCCCGGGCTGGTGCCGTACTGTGAAGGAAAAGGGCAACAAGGATAGGTACCAACGGAGAATTCTGGCATTGGTATCCTTCATGCGCGACAGCCATAATAACGGGGCATGGTCGACCACGAGCTCGAAGGGATTATTGGTCAGGTAGTATTGCAAGGCCCCTACTGCCCATTTAACGGCCAGCGCCTCTTTTTCTACCGTTGAATAGAGGTGCTCTGCCGGCTGGAGTTTCCGACTTAAGAACATAATGGGGTGCTCGTTCCCTGCGATCTTCTGGGCCAACATGGCCCCAAGACCGGTGCCTGAGGCGTTGGTATGTAGGATAAAGGGACGCTGGAAATCCGGATTCCGCAACACCGGCCCCTCTCAAGGCCTTGAAGGCGGCTTCCTCCTCTGGGCCCCACCGCAATTGGTTCGGGCGGTCCTTTCGTAAGCAATCGGTGAGGGGGCTTGCCTTGGAGGCGAATCCCGGGATGAATCGGCTGTAGTAGCCGACAAACCCTAGGAACCTATGGAGTTGTCGTTTCGTGGTCGGACGTGGGTGAGCCTCCAGGTTGGCTACTTTATCAGGAAGGGGGCGTAGAGTCCCCTGCCCCACCAGATACCCCAGGTATTTCAGCTCCCTAAATCCGACCCGGCTTTTCGTAGGGTTGATCGTTAAGCCCGCATCCCGCAGGGCACGCAGGACTTGACGCAGGTGTACCACATGAGACTCCCAGTCGGCGCTACAGATGATGATGTCGTCGATATAGGCCTGGGCAAATGCGTTGCACTGCCCCAAGGCCTTGTCGACGAGTCACTGGAAAGTGGCGGCCGCGCCGTGGAGCCCAAATGGCATCCGCTTGAATTGAAACAGGCCACGGGGGGTGGCGAACGCTGTTTTTTCCTTGTCGGCCGGGTGCATGGGTACTTGACAGTACCCCTTTGTAAAATCTAAGGCCGAGAGGTACGTAGCCGAGCCCAACTGGTCGATTAACAGATCTGCGCGAGGCATTGGGTATGCGTCGAACTGTGCCATTTTATTCAGTTCACGATAATCGATACAAAATCGCACACTCTTGTCGGGCTTCGGGACTAGTACGATGGGGCTCCTCCAGGCGCTCGTTGACGGTTCTATGACGTCCATTTGAAGCATCGTCTCCACCTCTCTTTCAACAGCTTCTCGCAGCTTGGGGGCGATGGGCCTCCAAGGGACCCGGGCCACCTGCCCCGGTGGCGTGGGGATGCGGTGTTCGATCAGAGACGTGCACCCCGGGGTGGTCGAGAAAACGCCCGGTATCTCCTGGATGATTTGGAGGACCTCCCGCTGCTGTTCCTCGGACAGGGACTCGTCCAATACAGGACAGTGGTCCAGGGACTCTCCCGCTTGCCAGGGGGCCGTCCCGTCCGGCAAGTCCCCTGGGGTCATGGCCAGCTGCGACTCATCGGTGGGACGTGCCCTCTCATGCCATTCCTTTAGGTCGTTGACATGGACCGTCTTTCGTTGGCGGGGCCGCCGGCCATACCTGACCTCATACGTCAAGGGCCCTAACACTCGAGAGATCGTAAAAGGCCCATGCCAGGGGTCTCCGTGAGCGGGGGCCATGACTGCCCTGGACACCAGGACCTGGTCTCCCACCTGGAAAGAGCGCAACCGTGTGCCCTTGTCATAGCGCCGCTTCTGGGCCTCCTGGGCCCGTTCCAGATTGGTGTGTGCCGTCTGCCGGACCGCCTCCAGCCGTTCCTGCAGCTTCCGCACGTACTCACAGGGTGTTGCACTGGTCGTTATTGCTTCGCCTGGACTCTGTCCCTCCATGGCGCCCAAGATGCCTCTTGGCTGACGTCCGTACACCAACTGGAATGGCGAGAAGCCCGTCGAGGTCTGTGGGGTTTCCCGTATGGCGAATAGTATCGGGTCGACATACAGATCCCATGACGCGGGTTTCTCGTAAGCAGCCTTTCGCAGCATGCCCTTAAGGGTTTGGTTCAGACGTTCCACCAGACCGTCCGTCTGTGGATGGTGGACTGCTGTGTATATCTGTCGTATTTGGAGGGTCTTGCAGACCTGGCGCATGAGCTGCGCGGTAAAGGGAGAACCGCGGTCTGTGAGGATCTCCTTTGGGAGTCCGGCCCAAGCGAAGTATCTCATGAGGGTGCGAGCCACCCCAGCGCTCTTTAAACTGGAAAGGGGGACGGCTTCCGGGAACCGCGTAGCATAATCCATTATGACCAATAAGTATCGGGCTCCCCTGGGAGTCTGCGGCAGAGGCCCTACGAAATCCATTGCCACCCTCTCAAAGGGGACCCCGACTATTGGCAACGGAGATAGAGGGGCCCTCGGTTCTGGACGGCTGGACGTCCGTTGGCATATCTCGCATGAGCGGCAGTAGGCCTTGACATCCCGCGCCACTGCAGGCCAGAAGAAGTGAGCTAGCACCCGTGTCATGGTGTTCTTAACCCCTTGGTGTCCGGCCCAGGGGTGGTCATGGGCCGCCCGCAGGACTGTGGGTATGGGGGACCAACAATTGTCAGTAGTCGCCCACCCTCCCCTTCACCTCCCGTAACCAGTGACCGCCCTCCTGCAGGATGCGGGGTAGCCTCTGGTTAAGGCGGGGGGCCACCACCACGCCGTCTCTTACCGCCGTCCGACGTCTTAATCCCTCCAGCGCCTCGTCCTGTTCCTGGCTATGGCCGAAAGCGGGATCGCTCGCCCAATCCTGGAAAGCATCACCGAGTCCGAGGTCTGGCCGCATTGCGGGGTCTGGTTCGTCGGCCGGAGCCGCTAGTTCTTCGTCCCTGGCTTGCACTTCTCCTTCCACCTCCTCGGGCGGTCTAGCTGCCGCCAGTGCCTCTACAAAGTTGGGGGCATCCCGGCCCAGCAACACAGGGAAGGGCAGCTTCCGGACGCGTGCAAGGGGGACTTCCCAGTGCCGGCCCAGGTATACCAGGTGGGCCATCACTACCGGGCAACGCTCTTCGTGGCCATGGAAACACACCACGGTCGCTGTGCGAACTATCGGTAGGTCGGGGGGCAGCAAGTGTGATCGGACCAAGGACAAGGAACTCCCGCTGTCCACGAGGGCTTTGACCTCTTGCCATCCCAACCGCACGAGTAACACCCAGGCGGGTGGGCGGCGTCCCACGGTCGAGGTCTGCATGGCGACTTCATGGCCCAGGTCGCATTCCATGAGCGGGCAGTCCCGTCTCAGGTGCCCCCACTGTCCGCAGGTGAAGCAGGGTCCAGGGCCACTGGTAGGCCGGGTGTTCCCTGTCGTCGCCTGGGATCCGTCTGGTCAGATGGAGCTCCCTCGGCCTGCTGGGGTGCCACTCCATACACGGGGATGCCGCTATAGTTCGGCGTGCCTCGGGCCGTACTGAAGCGCGCCCTCCCCGTCCGGTTACCATCATCTCCGGTGCGTGCTCCCGAGGGTCCTCCACCTTTGCCGCCCATCGGGGCAGTGCGCCCTGGCTTGGGCTGCTCTACCCGGGGGCCTCCATCACGGCCTTCGGCCGCCAGGAAGTTCTCCCACAACTCCTGGGCCTCACTCAGTTTGGTAGGTTTCCAGCAGGTGACCCAATGCCGGGCCCGTGTGGGCAGTATTTGCAAGAGTTGTTCTATGACCACTAGCTCTACCACCCTCTTCCCGTCGTTCATGGTAGGGGTGAGCCAGCGCGTAGCCGCGTCTTTAAGAGCGGGTATAACAGCACGGGGCCGAGCTGGAACAGGTAGCTGGAAGGAACGAAACCGTTGTCGGTGAGCTTCAGGTGTTACTTCCAACCGGTCCAGGATTGCAGCCTTCACCTTGGTGTAATCCGCTGCCTCGGCCCGCTCCAACGCTTTTACAGTGGCTTGGGCTTCCCCCGTGAGGTAGGGCCCTAAGAGGTAGGCCCATTGTTCCCTTGGCCATCGTGCTGCTTCAGCCAACCGTTCGAAGGCTTCCAAATATGCTTCTATTTCGTCATCCGGCCCCAGCTTCGTCAGGGCCGGCGAAGGTCCGCGTCCCGCCGCGAGGGGCCCGCCGCCCCCATCGCCGGTCGCGGGATGGGCCGTCACCGCCTGCTGCAATTCACGGACCAGGGAGGCCTGAGCCGCCTGTTGCTGTTGGGACAAGTCCCGTAATAATTGCGCCTAGTGCTCGGCCAACCATTGGCCGAATTGTGCAAAGTCCATGGCAGGGGCCGAGGAGAGCTGAGCATCGGGGCGTGCCTTTACGGAGTCCTGACTGGAGGTGGAGCTGTCTGAATCCTCCGAGGAAGACGCTATCTGTCCTTCGACTCTGTACGCCGGGCCCAGGCGCTCCTTAGGCGGCAGCCACCCCTGGGGGGTGGGTAGGCGGGGGGTCGGCCTACCTAGCGGGTCTGTCGTGCCCGCATTCTCCACCACCTTGTCACGATCCCCCTTTGCCCCGGGAGGGGCGCCCCCGGTGGCCGTATTGGGAAAGGAGGTTGCGGAGCACGGGGAAGCTCAGGACACGGGAGAGCGGGAGTCAGGAGAAAGCGGGGGAGAGGTGGCCTCAGAATGACAGGGGGCGGGGTTATATGCACCCCGTAACGCCCCTCTGTCTACACGCTGCTACCGCTCTCTTTTCCCTCTCTCTGTTCCTCCACTCTTGTTCTCTCTCTCGTACCTAGCTGGGTTGCAGCGTGTGCTCCTCCCCGGCCCTCTCTGTATCCCCCTTTTATTCTCTGCTCGGCCTGCTCAGCCCGCTCCTTCCCCTCCGTGCTCCCGGCCCCGCCCCCTGTTATCAGTGGGAACGCCGTTGGGCGTTCACCTGTCATGTGTTCGTGCGCCGGCGGCGCCACCAGGCTGGTCCGCTTCTAGGGGACGCCCCTGTAGCTGCCCCCTCTCCGCGCCTCGACCTCCTCCCCGCCCGCTGCCCCCTGTGCCGCCGCCTCATCTCCGGGCGCGGCCTTGGTTCCGTGCCGGGCCTCCGTCTCTGCCGGGTGGGGTGTCGGGTGGCTCAGTGTCGCATCTTCTGCTTGCCGGTGAGTGGTCTCGCTGGGGTGCGGGGTTGGATACCGGGACTCCTGGGGCCGGCTGGACGGGGTCCGCGACCCCCGGAGCGGGACACTTACTAGGAATATTCCTCATCTTCCAACCCAAAAAGAGGACATTTTCATCTGTTTTAAAAGAGACCAAAAGAGGATGGACACACAAAAAAAGAGGACATGCCCTCCAAAAAAGAGGACATCTAGTAACCCTACTGTATTGCCACTCAAATTGCTCCATACCTGGTTTGTGAAATTCACAAATCCCAAATCCTTCTAAAGAGCTGTTCTCTGGCACAGCAATACAAGTATGAATTAAGAGATTCCAAGGCTTCAACAGTCTTTGCCTGTGCAGTGTTATGCTCTACTACACACTGATTCTTCCTTCTAAGTTTTCCAGAACTTCACTCTGTTCACCTCTCTTCCTGTATCAAATATACAAAGGTCCCGGTCGCACAGGCCATAAAATGTGGGGGAGGGGGCAGTTTGGCCGGGAGCAAAATAACGCATGACCGCCCAATCACAGGTCCCGTCGAGGTCCCATGGGTAGGGGCGAGGTGGCGATCACACGACGATCCTGCAGCATGGCAAAGAAGCGGCGCGGCGCAATCTCACCAACGGCATGCGCGATTCTGCGGAGCAACAGAACTTTCACTTTCCTCTTTGTGCGCATGTGCCGTTGGGTGCTTGTGCGCATCCTGTGGAGACTTGGGGGAAAAAACCTGTTTGTGACGGGACATGGGCGGGCACCGGATGCCACGGACTACCATCGGAAACGCGATCAGATGCCAGCCCTTGCCCCGCAGTACCTCAGAGGTACTAGTTTTTAACTCCACATCTTCGGGAAGCCTCGGGTTCGCCATGGGACCTCTACGCTTCCCAGATGTTGCGGTGTGATCGCGCCCGGAAAATCTGCCTATCATCCATCTCAGTAGCGTGGCTAATGCTCCGTGTGACCGCACCCAATATATGAACATACAAAAGATAGCTCATTTGTTTACAATTCAGACACCAACACTTGAGTTAGAATTGAAAATCAGTGGGTTCCCTTATTTGTTGGCTAGCAGCATTTTCTAATATTACGTTGTCCTCACTGGCTATAATATTCAGTAATTATTGTTGAAATGGTATATTTGAAAACATATAAAACCAAAAGCCCCACGTGATTACCCCACTGGCCTAAGATCTTGCCTGAGGATATTAAAAACATTATCAGCAAAATGAAAACTGGGAAAGCTTCTGGCCCAGATATGATTTCTATTGAGTTGTGCCACTACAACATCAACTGGTGGAGCTCTATTCTGTGTACAATTTTTTCAGTGATAAATGAAACTGGTATAATCCCAAGGGTGTGGAGACAAGTGATTATAATGCCTATCTATAAAAACGATAATAGGACAAATCTATTTAATTACAGTCCAATTAGTCTCTTGTCTTCATTAGAAAAACTCTATTACTCTTTATTACTACAGAGATTATTGGAATGGGTGAGTTCTGAAAAGATTCTCGGTCTTGAACAAGTAGGTTTACAAAAGATCATTGCTTAATTTTATATCATTTAGCTAGGAAATAGACATCAAAAAGCAATTTATACATAACATTTATGGATCTCCAGGCAGCTTCTGATTCAATCCCAAGTGATCATTTGTGGGACAAATGAGGGAAATCTTTAATTGACTGAAGTCTGTTGCGGATAATCAAGAAGTCGTATGATTCTCCTTCAGCTCAGGTTTGCTGTAGTTTGGAAGGCCTTTTGTCCAGTTCTTTTCCTTTACAGAATGGTGTTTGGCAAGGATGACTGCTAGCTCCATTATTGTTTAATGTGTATTTAAATGATATGGCATCCTTTTTGAGAAACCCCACATTCTGAGAAGCCCCAAATTCTCCTATTTTGACTAACACCCCAATATCAATATTATTATATGCAGATTATACACTTTTGTTAGCTAGATCTCCTATGGGCCTCCTATGTCTGCTTGGAGAGGGCCTTTGAGGAATATTGTAATGCAGAACACAGCCTTAGGTGCAACAAAGGCTGGAATACTTTTTTTAAAAAACAGCAAAGGTGGCCAGTTTGTTCCTGGTGCTATTTCAGTTTTGTATCCAAAAGTAGGTGATTAGCTTCCCTACTGAGTTCCAGTATGGACTGAAGCCTGTAGAGAGAGAGTAGATTCCCTCTTCTTATTTATTTATTTTTTGCAGAAGATCACAGGGGTGCTAAATTGCATGGCTAATGTCTCTTTAAGGGCAGAACTAGGTGTGTAATCTCTGAAAGTATGGGCGTGGGCCTTTAGGTTTTGTCTGAAAAAATTATTTGCCACAAAAGCTAATGGGTCCCACTATTAAAATCTAACTCTTTTGCTACCCTCTGGAGGAAATTAATAGAGACTAGACTCAACTGCTGGGTTTTAGCAGTAGTGTGTTGGAGATATTGCAAATATCAGCAGCATGCTCTGTCGTGAATAAACATCTGTATAACTTCGACTTTATCTCTACCCCAAGGGGTGCCCATAGGGTATACTTTGGATTGTCTTACCCAAAGGCACCCTTACCATATTTCTGATTTTTTAACTGTTCCTCAATATAGGACAGCACTGATGCTTGCTAGATTAAACTGTATCCCTTCTCAAGTAATGCAAGGTTGAATACAAAGGACTTCGTAGTCTGATAGACTGTGACTGTGCTTTCGGACAGATAGAAACTTTGGAGCATTGTTTACTGGAATGTGGTACCTTTTGCGGTCTTAGGGATTTGTGGATTGCTCCTCTTTTCTGCAGTAATGAGGGGGTGTCAACAATAAATAAGGTTAAGAAACTTTTGACAGGTGTGGATTTAGGAGTCACATTGGCTGTAGCCAATTTTTTTGCTTAGGTAATTAAATTCAAAAGGACTTCAAGAGCACTCATGGCCAGCTCACCCGCTAGGAGAACTAGGCATTCGCCTATAGCGCCAGACCCTGGATGGGGTGCCGAAGTTACCTCCCCCCCAAAAAAGCCTGCGCGCGAAGTTTGCTGACGCCACTACTCTCCCCTTCTCCGCCGCCAAAGCAGCCGTGTCCCCAGCCAACCAGCCCCACATCCCCCGCCCCCATCCCCGAGCCTCGCCAGCTGCCGCAGCAGCTTCCCCACAACCGGGCAGGGGAGAGGCGGCCTGGCCCTTCTGGCCTGGCCCTTCTGGGTGACTTCTCTGCCCAGCTGGATGCGGGACCACACTGATTTGAGTGCCAGGAGGAAAGAGCAGGAACCCTCCTATGGGCCTTGCCCCCAAAGATCCCTTGGGGGAACGCCACCAGGAACGAAGTGTGTGTGGGGCCCCACCCTCCTCGCAGTGTTAGCCAAATTGCTCTTTAAGAGAGACAATTGAAACCATTTATGATCGGGGTTCAGGTCAGTTTATACAGAGGGTGGGCTGCCACAATACGTTCCCATTGAAAAGCCTGAGACAGAAGTAAAATTCTCTTTTGTTTACTGTCACGATCCCAGGTCCTCTCCAGAACCTCAGGGTTGGGTACAAAGAGCAAAACATAAAACCAGTAGTCTGCCACCACATTACTTCTGGGTTCCCACCCAGCCGGGAGCAAAGTAACGGAAAACTCCAGGCTTAATCAGGAACACCATTTACAAATCAAGCTCTGCAGCCTCCACCACAGAGTTTGAGCAAAAGGACAAAATTGGTAGTAGGACAAGACCAGCAGTCTTAAAGGCACGAGGATTTAGCCTTTGAAACTCTTAAAGCTAAGTAACCCAGACAAAGGTAAAAATATAAGTTTCTTTATTTAAATAAAATTGTGCAAAGTTATAAAACACGAGACTTTAAGGTAGTGAGGGAACAAAACAATAAACTCTAAGCTTATCCAGCATAGCTAATACTTACAAGCATGTACAAACAGGTTTACCCATAATAGGTTCAAAGGTGCAACAGAGTCCAAAAGACACAAAGTATAAATCCACACAGCATCTTCCATCAGGAGGATAATTCCAAGCATCAAGGCATTATGGAGGGTTGCTCGGAGTCTTAGGCTGGCTTGCCCACAGACTCCAAAGAATCCACCCAAAAACTTCCATAGTTACCAAGAACATAGGTTCTTATAGAAAAGGGGGGTCACGAGTGGCTCAGGCCTGTTAGCCATTCACAACCCGGCAACAGTGATGTCATAGTTGCTAGTAACTAAGGTAACAAAAGATATCCCATAATAGTTGTTTGTGAGCACTGGGAAATCGAAACTTACATTTCAGCAGATAACCCAATGGCCTCCAAATGCAGGTGTGATCACTTGGGAATGTTGTTAATTAATTAATGGCCGCCAAGGCCAGCACAGCTAAGTGTCCACAGCTGGTGGAGCCAGGGGAGTGAAGGTTGTAATTCTCCCCTTATCAGGGTCATCCTGGTCTTAAAGGAACCTTAGAGGCGCAAGAGACTTAGAGGCGCCTCTCAAGATTTACAGCACATACTTTGTTAGCACATTCCAGGCCTAGCACAGACCCAGAATCCTCTTTGACTAAAAGTTTGGTCAAGCAAGCTGCAAGCAACTAAAATGAAGGCTATTTTGCATGACATTTACTAAATATCATTCAAGGCACGCAATTACATACACACAATAACTAAAGAACAACAGAAAGATTTGGTAAAGCATTTTCGCATTAGCAGGATATCGTTGATGGGTGATATTTACCTCAGGCGATGCGCGGCTCCTAAATCTTCCAGCGGGAGGTATTAGAAAGGGGAGGGAAATATAGAAAGCGCGTGCAGTCAGACCAGCTGAAAACACGTGTAGCACTCTAGCTGCAGACTAGAATGTAAAGCGAGGCAAGGGTTTGGGTACAGACAGCTGGACTTAAAGGGAAACAGCAGACAGGCAGAGGGCATAGGTAAAAGGGAAGGATGGCGGGCCACTCTGTGTTCTAAGTTTTAAAATTGCTGGCGAGCAAGAGGGGGTGGGCTCAGGCGGCTTACACCTGGTGGCCCTTCCCTACAGGTCTGGGATTGGCTAGCGGGGCAAATTTCAATTCTGTTGGCTAACTTGACCGTTGGTACCTGGGAGGGGGAAAGAGGTGGATCCGGAGACAATAGAGCTGACTCATCGCTGGCCATGTGGATTCTTCATGTGGACTGGAACTTCTTTGTAGTCTGGCAGAGGGGGAATTCGGAATAAGCCTCTCATGAGGAGACCGGGAGTCTGGGCTACTAATTGAGTTTCTTGTGTTTGCTGTGGAACCTGTGTTTGTGCACACATGATAAGCAATAGACACTGGAGCACCTCTGGAGAAATATCAGGTCAGCAGATTATCATCTCTAGCTGGCATATTCTTCTCTGGGCGCCCTCAATGTGAACTCTTATTACACAGTCTCTTTTTATTAGCCCTTTGTATCAAGTTTTATTCATATCACACAGTCCAGAAATAGCCCAATATAAGATGTCTGGGCTAACAGCAGGCACTTCCTGAAGCCCGACCTGCCTCTGCTGGGTGTCCCTGAGACTCAAGCCAGCCCCGCCGTGACTGGGACCAAATGGGGGCTCCTGCGGGGGAACCAGCCCTGCCCTCCTCCTGGCCTGACTCTTCCCAGGGGAGCGGGATTCGGGGCCAGCAGGGCCAAGCCAGAGCTCCAAGGGAAGCCGAGCCCACTGACCTCTGGCTGCTTCCGGCGCAGCCTCTCCGGCCGGCTCTTCTCTCGCCCAGCTGAACCTGCCTGCCCACCGCAGCAGGCTGGGCTCCGCACCTGCAGGACTTGCTGGCAAGCAAGCCTCACACCTGGCAGGTGGCCTTTTCTGTGGGGGTGGCCAGCTGCCAGGCTCCTTGAGAACCAGCAGGCGGAAGGGAGGCGGGCCTGGGGGTGACCCAATGGCCCTGCCTGCTTTGAGGAGGACCCACCTGCCCTGCGCTGCCCTTTCCAGTGGGTAGCTCGGCTTGGAGGAGGAGGCCTTCTTCTTTGCTGTGGGAGGGAGCACAAGGGGCTGCCCAGCCTCCAAGCCTCCACCCAGCCACGCACCAGGCCAGCCCGCGCGGCAGATGCACCCCAAGAGCTCAAAACCAAAGGACCCCCCCATTTCCCTCCCCCCCACGTCTCCAGGCCCCACCGGGAGGTTGGCATCTGTGTCTCAACTAGGGTGCAGAAACACCTCGGGCTGGCACTGAGAGCAGTAACTGGTTGGTTATATATA